>NC_086449.1:190900843-191158343 GCF_028390025.1 Pseudophryne corroboree | reverse complement strand
CTGCCCCCCTGCCGCCGGGTCGCCCGTCAGACCTATCCGCCGTCGGGCAGCTCGGTGGCGGATCGGCATGTCTGTAAGGCCCTTTAGTCTTCAATTACACTTTGATAATTAATAGTACTTAATTCCTTTTATTGTTTCTCCTATAGGTATGGTCTGAACATGCGTTGCTTGGCAGCTCGGGTCAACTATAAGACACTAATCTTCATCTGCTCCCTCTTCATCCTGGTGACAGTGTTACTGTGGAACAAATGTTCATCCAATGACCATATTTCTACCTTACCATGGGCACCAGAAGCAGGTCTGCGAGTGGACAGTGTGGAGAAGAGGGCAGCAGCTTCGGAAAGTAATGTAGCGCACGGCCAGCCCAGATCTGAGGAGGCCTCCCCCCAGGAGCAGCAGAAGGCACCACCTCTGGTGGGCAGTAAGGGAACTGGACAGAAATATGAGGAGATAGACTGTGTGATCAATGATGATCAGAGCGTGCGTTGCAGGAGAGAGGGAAATGAAGTCTACATGCCCTTTTCCTGGATGGAGAAGTACTTTGAGGTGTATGGAAAGATTGCTCAATATGACGGCTTTGAAAGATTTGAGTTTTCTCACAGCTACTCCAAAGTGTATGCACAGCGAGGTCCGTACCATCCCGACGGGGTCTTCATGTCCTTTGAGGGTTATAATGTAGAAGTCAGAGACCGGGTGAAGTGCATCAGTGGAATAGAGGGTAAGTCTGTTCGATATCATTCACTGTATGGTACTGTGGCCTTTCCCTTAAATGTGGATACACCCTGACCCAGAACATCTATTGATTTGGTGCATTTATAATGTAATTAATGCATTAATACTTTACAATGATGCTGCCCAAGTTGTTCTTTGGAATGGCCACATATACAAGGGAAATCCAGATAAAGGCAATTTGGCTGTAAAACAATTAAACCATTTTCTCTAACGTCCTAGTGGATGCTGGGGACTCCGTAAGGACCATGGGGAATAGACGGGCTCCGCAGGAGACAGGGCACTCCAAGAAAGAATTAGGTCTACTGGTGTGCACTGGCTCCTCCCTCTATGTCCCTCCTCCAGACCTCAGTTAGAATCTGTGCCCGGACAGAGCTGGGTGCACTTTAGTGAGCTCTCCTGAGCTTGCTAATAAGAAAGTATTTTGTTAGGTTTTTTATTTTCAGAGAGATCTGCTGGCAACAGACTCTCTGCTACGTGGGACTGAGGGGAGAGAAGCAAACCTACTAACTGCGGATAGGTCGTGCTTCTTAGGCTACTGGACACCATTAGCTCCAGAGGGATCGAACACAGGAACTCACCCTTGGTCGTCCGATCCCGGAGCCGCGCCGCCGTCCCCCTCGCAAAGCCAGAAGGCACAAGCCGGAAAGAGAAGCAAGAAGACTTCAAAATCGGCGGCAGAAGACTCCTGTCCTTATATGAGGTAGCGCACAGCACTGCAGCTGTGCGCCATTGCTCCCACATTAAACCCGCACACTCCGGTCACTGTAGGGTGCAGGGGGCAGCAATTGAGTACCTCCTGGCATAATAGAGCATATATACAGCTGGGCACTGTATATATGCATGAGCCCCCGCCATTATTTTTACACAAAATCGCGGGACAGAAGCCCGCCGCTGAGGGGGCGGGGCTTCCTCAGCACTCACCAGCGCCATTTTCTCTCCACAGCTCCGCTGAGAGGAAGCTCCCCAGGCTCTCCCCTGCAGAATCACGGTAGAAAGAGGGTAAAAAGAGAGGGGGGGCACATAAATTTAGCGCAAAATCACTAATACAGCAGCTACTGGGTAAACACTAAGTTACTGTGTAATTCCTGGGTTATATAGCGCTGGGGTGTGTGCTGGCATACTCTCTCTCTCTCTCCAAAAGGCCTTGTGGGGGGTCTGTCCTCAAATAGAGCATCCCCTGTGTGTGTGTGGTGTGTTGGTACGATTGTGTCGACATGTTTGACGAGGAAGGCTATGTGGAAGCAGAGCAGGTGCAGATGAATGTGGGGTTGCCGCCGACGGCGCCGACACCTGATTGGATGGATATGTGGAAGGTGTTAAATGATAATGTCAACTCCTTGCATAAAAGGTTGGATAAAGCTGAAGCCTTGGGACAGTCAGGGTCTCAACCCATGCCTGATCCTACAGCGCAGAGGCCGTCAGGGTCTCAGAAGCGCCCACTATCCCAGATTGTTGACACAGATATCGACACGGATTCTGACTCCAGTGTCGATGGCGATGATGCAAAGTTGCAGCCTAAAATGGCTAAAGCCATCCGCTACATGATTATAGCAATGAAGGATGTATTGCACATTTCAGAGGTAAACCCTGTCCCTGACAAGAGGGTTTATATGTTTGGGGAAAAAAGGCAAGAAGTGACTTTTCCCCCTTCACATGAGTTAAATGAGTTATGTGAAAAAGCTTGGGATTCTCCTGATAGGAAAGTGCAGATTTCCAAACGGTTACTTATGGCGTATCCTTTCCCGCCAACGGACAGGTTACGCTGGGAATCCTCCCCTAGAGTAGACAAAGCTTTGACACGCTTATCTAAGAAGGTGGCCCTGCCGTCACAGGATACGGCCTCCCTAAAGGATCCTGCGGATAGGAAGCAGGAAGGTATCCTGAAGTCCGTTAATACACATTCAGGTACCCTACTGAGGCCGGCAATTGCGTCGGCCTGGATGTGTAGTGCTGTAGCAGCATGGACAGATACCCTGTCTGAGGAACTTGATACCTTGGACAAGGATACTATATTACTGACCCTGGGGCATATAAGAGATGCTGTCCTATATATGAGGGATGCCCAGAGGGACATTTGCCTACTGGACTCTAGAATAAATGCAATGTCAATTTCTGCCAGAAGGGTCCTGTGGACTCGGCAATGGACAGGTGATGCCGACTCAAAAAAGCACATGGAGGTTTTACCTTATAAGGGTGAGGAATTATTTGGGGACGGTCTCTCGGACCTAGTTTCCACAGCTACAGCTGGGAAGTCAAATTTTTTGCCATATATTCCCTCACAACCTAAGAAGGCACCGTATTACCAAATGCAGTCCTTTCGATCGCAAAGAGGCAAAGTCCGAGGTGCGTCTTTTCTTGCCAGAGACAGGGGTAGAGGAAAGAAGCTGCACAATACAGCTAGTTCCCAGGAACAGAAGTCCTCCCCGGCTTCCACTAAATCCACCGCATGACGCCGGGGCTCCACAAGTGGAGCCAGGAGCAGTGGGGGTGCGTCTCCGAAATTTCAGCCACCAGTGGGTTCGCTCACAGGTGGATCCCTGGGCTATACAGATTGTGTCTCAGGGATACAAGCTGGAATTCGAAATGATGCCCCCTCACCGTTGCCTCAAATCGGCCCTGCCAGCTTCCCCCATAGAAAGGGAAGTAGTGTTAGCGGCAATTCACAAATTATATCTCCAGCAGGTGGTGGTTCAGGTTCCCCTCCCTCAACAGGGAAGGGGGGTTACTATTCCACAATGTTTGTGGTTCCGAAACCGGACGGTTCGGTCACACCCATATTGAATTTAAAATCCCTAAATATTTACCTGAAAAGGTTCAAGTTCAAGATGGAATCGCTCAGGGCGGTTATTGCCTGGAAGAGGGGGATTTTATGGTGTCTCTGGACATAAAGGATGCTTACCTGCATGTCCCCATTTATCCACTTCATCAGGAGTACCTCAGATTTGTGGTACAGGACTGTCATTACCAATTCCAGACGTTGCCGTTTGGTCTGTCCACGGCACCGAGAATATTTACGAAGGTAATGGCGGAAATGATGGTGCTCCTGCGGAAGCAAGGAGTCACAATTATCCCATACTTGGACGATCTCCTCATAAAGGCGAGGTCCAGAGAGCAGTTGCTGATCAGCGTAGCACACTCTCGGGAGGTGTTACTACAGCACGGCTGGATTCTGAATATTCCAAAGTCGCAGCTGATTCCTACGACGAGACTGCCCTTCCTGGGCATGATTCTGGACACAGACCAGAAGAAGGTATTTCTCCCGGAGGAGAAGGCCCAGGAGCTCGTGACTCTGGTCAGAGACCTCTTAAAACCAAAACGGGTGTCGGTGCATCAATGCACGCGAGTCCTGGGAAAGATGGTGGCGTCATACGAAGCCATTCCCTTCGGCAGGTTCCATGCGAGGACCTTTCAGTGGGATCTGTTGGACAAGTGGTCCGGATCGCATCTTCAGATGCATCGGCTGATCACCCTATCCCCCAGGGCCAGGGTGTCTCTTCTGTGGTGGCTGCAGAGTGCTCACCTTCTCGAGGGCCGCAGGTTCGGCATACAGGACTGGATCCTGGTGACCACGGATGCAAGCCTCCGAGGGTGGGAGGCAGTCACTCAGGGAAGAAACTTCCAGGGGCTGTGGTCAAGTCAGGAGACTTGTCTGCACATCAATATCCTGGAACTAAGGGCCATATACAACGCCCTGAGTCAAGCGGAGCCTCTGCTTCGCAAACCAACCGGTGCTGATTCAGTCAGACAACATCACCGCAGTGGCTCATGTAAACCGCCAGGGCGGCACAAGAAGCAGGGTGACGATGGCAGAAGCCACCAGAATTCTTCGCTGGGCGGAGAATCACGTGCAAGCACTGTCAGTAGTGTTCATTCCGGGAGTGGACAACTGGGAAGCAGACTTCCTCAGCAGGCACGACCTCCACCCGGGAGAGTGAGGACTTCATCAAGAAGTCTTCACACAGATTACAAATCGATGGGAACTGCCACAGGTGGACATGATGGCATCCCGCCTAAACAAAAAGAGACCCTCAGGCGATAGCTGTGGACGCTCTAGTGACACCGTGGGTGTTCCAGTCGGTTTATGTGTTTCCTCCTCTTTCTCTCATACCCAAGGTGCTGAGAATCGTAAGAAAAAGAGGATTAAGAATAATACTCATTGTTCCAGATTGGCCAAGAAGGACTTGGTATCCGGAACTGCAAGAAATGCTCACAGAGGACCCATGGCCTCTGCCTCTCAAACAGGATCTGTTGCAACAGGGGCCCTGTCTGTTCCAAGACTTACCACGGCTGCGTTTGACGGTTCACTGTGCTGCAAAAGCGCGGGTGAGGCGCTTTGACCCCTGCGTGATACTGGCTTATTACATGGTGCCAAGCAGTTATGCGAGGTTACTAACATTTAGGAGCCTGGCCAGTATAAAAAATACACAGTAGCTCTGGCGCCCGGGGGCGGAGCTACATCAGAGCGGGCTCAGCGGCATTTTGGTGCCTTCCTCTGCATAAGCAGCAGCCTCACACAGCTCCTCCATAACGGTCACACGCTGGATCACTGGTACAGGGTGTAGAGGGGGAGAGCTGCTATTTTGTGCACAAATATCATCCCTCTGAGGGATTTTTCATTAGACAGGCTCACTGTTTATATGTTTGTATAAAGTGCTGACCGCCTCACTGGGGCTGTGCAGCGCTGAGTGCGCTGGTGTCCACTCTCCAGTGTCTCCTCTCTCACATGAAATAGGGCAGGCTTGTATTGTGTTTCAGGCTGTATTTGTATGGGTGTAGTATGGTATGGGATTCTGACCGCCGGCATACCGACAGCTGGGCGATCGCAAATGAGCCCCTTGTGGGCTCGCTGCGCTCGCCACACTGCGGGCACCGTGGCACACGCTATTTATTCTCCCTCCAGGGGGGGGGGCGTGGACCCCGAAGAGGGAGAACAGTTGTCGGTGTGTCAGAATTCCGGCGCCGGTATACTGTGCGCCGGGATCCCAACAGCCGGCAAACTGAGTACCACCCATATTGTACGTGTATTGTACCTGTTTCTTTTCACAATGGTAAAACAAAAGTTATGCAGTGTGTTTAATGCTATATTTTCCCCTAGCTCATCTGACTCAATATCATGTGAGCAATGTAGTCCAGGGCCCTCCTGGCTGGGGGCTATCAAAACTATGATGTCTGATATGTCATCCCAACTCACTGCAAATGGCAATAAAACTCAGGAACTACAACAAGCAGTGGCAAATCTGGCTGCTAAACATCAGGCTGTGAATTGGAGGTGAATTGGACGCATGGATCTCCAAAGCTACTGCTGGGAAATCCACGTTTCTCCTTTCAGGGGCTCCGCCTGCTAGGCGTGCCGTACCGGGACTGTCTACTCAGTCCTTTCTGTCCTTCAGATTACGATCTAGGGCCCGGGGTGCCTCCAATGCAGCTAGAGGCTCCAGAGGTAAGCCTAAGAAACCGGCTGTTGCCGGCTCTCTGGACCAGAGCACCAGTTCAGCTTCCGCTAAGATTTCAGCATGATGGTAGCCACCCACCCCAAGCGGATCTCGCAGTGGAAGCTCGATTACATTACTACAGCCACATCTGGGACGGTTCCTGCCAAGATGTCTGGGTGAGGGACCTTATCTCTCATGGTTACACGCTGGAGTTCGACACTGCTCCTCCCCAACGATTTTTCAAATCAGGCTTGCCAGCTTTGGAAAATGTTACGCTACTACTGGCCATCGACAAGTTGGTCCAGTCGTAGGTCGTTGTTCCAGTACCCCTGCTACAACAAGGATAAGGTTACTACTCCAGTCTTTGTAGTGCCAAAATAAGACTGGTCTGAGAGAACTTGAAACCTTACCAGAAGGTTTTCAAATTCAAGATGGAATCTTTGAGAGCGGTGATCGCGGGCCTGGAACAACAGGAATTTCTCATGTCCGTGGATATCAAGGATGCCTACCTGCATATCCCGATTTGGCCTCCTTATCGGGCCTATCTACGGTTCGCCCTACTAAGCGATCACTACCAGTTTCAAGCATTGCCCTTCGGCCTGTCTACAGCGCTGAGGGTGTTCACGAAGGTGATGGCGGAAATTATGTTGCAGCTCAGAGTCCAGGGGGTCAACATTGTCCCTTACTTGGACAATCGCCTCATTAAAGCAAGTTCCAGTGAGCTTCTATTGCTTCATATTGGATTGCACTATCCAACTTCTGTCTCACCAGGGGTGGATCTTCAGTCTACAGAAGTCTCAGCTGGAACCATCTCACGGCTCCTGTTTCTGCGTATGATACTGGATACTGTAGCTCAGAGTGTTTCTCACAGAAGACAAGGTGATGGTGGCCACGTACGAGGCGATACAGTTCGGCTGGTTCCATGCCAGACCTTTTCAATTGGTCATCCTTTAATAAGTGGTCCGGTTCACATCTCCAGATGCACCAAATGATTCAGCTGTCACCCCAGGCCAGGATTTCGCTCCTGTGGTGGGTGCAGTCTTCCAACCTGCTGGGAGGTTGACGTTTTAGGATTCAGGATTGGACCCTCCTCATGACGGATGCGAGTCTCCGAGGATGGTGAGCGGTCACCCAGGGGGCGCAGTTCCAGGGTAGGTGGTCTGCCCAAGAGGCCCTACTCGCGATCAACATTCTGGAACTATGTGCGATATACAATGCTCTGCTTCAGGCCTCCTCTCTGCTCAGGGATTGGGCGATCCAGGTTCAGTCGGACATCGCCACGGCAGTGGCGTACATCATTCAACCAGGAGGGACAGAAAGCAAGGCCTGCATGCGAGAAGTGTCAAAAATACTTCTCTGGGCGGAAAGAAATGCAACAGCACTGTCCGCAATTTTCATTTCGGGAGTGGACAACTGGGAAGCAGACTTCCTGAGTCGCCACGACCTCCACCCGGGGAAGTGGGGATTACATCATCAGGTGTTTCAACATATTGTTGACAGATGGGGATACCCGCAGATTGACATGGTGTCTCGCCTCAACAAGAAGCTTCGTTGCTACTGCTCGCGGACCAGGGACCCTCAGGCGAGTGCAGTGGATGCACTGACGTCACCGTGGCCTTACCGGCTGGTCTACCTATTCCCTCCGATCCCGTTGATCCCAAGGGCGCTCCAACGGATCAGACATCAGAGTCCGAGCAATCCTGATTCCGCCGGATTGGCCCGAAGGGCGTGGTATGCAACTCTTCTGGACATGTCCATAGAAGACCCTTGGCCTCTGCCGCTAAGAAATGATCTTCAGCAAGGAGCATTCATCTACCCGGACTTACGGCGGCTTCGTTTGACGGCATGGAAGTTGAGCGGAACATCTTAGCTCACAAAGGGCATTCCAAAAAGGTAATTGCCACTATGGTGCAAGCCAGAAAATCTGTCATGTTATCATCATATCTGGAGGAGATATGTCTCTTGGTGCGAGGAACGCACGTATCCGCCGCGGAGTTTCACTTGGGATATTTACTACGTTTCCTGCAGGCTGTTGTGGATGAAGACTCGTGTCTGGGTTCCATTAAGGTCCAAATTTCATCTCTTTCAATTTCCTTTCTGAAGAAATTGCCTATTTTGCCAGAAGTTTAGACCTTCTTACAAGGGGTGCTCCACATACAACCTCCCTTTGTGCCGCCTACGGCACCCTGGGATTTGGATGTGTTGTTGCAATTTCTACAGTCCTCCTGGTTTGAGCATCTGATGACAGTAGAAGACAAGTACCTCACATGGAAGACAGTGATGTTGTTGGCCCTGGCTTCTGCTAGACGTAAAAGTCCCTACTTGATCTTTTACGAGGACAGAGCAGAGCTCCGGACTAGACAGCAGTTCCTGACGAAGGTGGTCTCCGCATTCCATCTGAATCAACCTATTGTGGTTCCGTCTTGTTCTGACGCTTCGGCTCCTCCGGAGTCTTTGGGTGTGGTGCGCGCTTTGAAGATCTATGTCAAACGCACAGCTAGGGTCAGGAAGGCGGATTCCTTGTTCGTGCTCTGATGCGCAGAAAAAGGGTTGTCCTGCTTCAAACCAGTCTATTGCTCATTGGATTAAGCTTACTGTCCAACAGACCTATGTGTCGGCAGCCTTACCTGTTCCTAAGTCTCTGAAGTCCCAACCTACAAGATCAGTGGGCTCTTCCTGGGCGGCTACCCGTGAAGTCTTGGCCTTACAACTATGCCGAGCTGCTACCCGATCTGGGAAGAACACTTGTGTGAAATCTACAAATTTGATATCCTGGCCAAAGAGGATATCCAGTTTGGGCAGGCGGTGCTGCAGTAGTCTCCGCAAGTTCTGGAAGCTTTGGGAAATCCCCATCGTACTAATTCTGTCCCCAATATCCCTTATGGATGCTAGAGAACATAGGATTTTAAATACCTACCGATAAATCCTTTTCTCGTAATCCATAAGGGATATTGGGCGCCCGCCTCTGTGCGGTTACTTTCTGCAGGTTCTCTGTTCTGTGTTACCTGTTCAGCTGTTGCTGGCTTGGTTTTGTTTGGTGTGCTGGTGTGTAATTCTCACCATCATTATTCTGTTCCTTCTCTCAAGTATGTAATTCTCCTTCAGGCACTGTTTTACCTATAACTGACCTGTAGGAGGAGCCATAGAGGGGAGGAGCCGGCACACCCAGCTGAAGAAATTTAAAGTGCACTGGCTCCTTTGGACCCATCTATACCCCGTTGTACTAATTCTGTCCCAATATCCCTTATGGACTATGAGAAAAGGATTTACCGGTAGGTATTTAATATCCTATTTTAAGCAATGCACATTATTGCCAAAAATAACAATAGCAGCAGGCCACTCACAGAGCACTTAGCAGGGTAGGAAGACCGACTGACCATGAATTCGGGAGGGTGAATGACCTGCATGGCGATAATGTGGTCTTTACTTTCTAGTTTACCCTGCTTATACGACCTTTCCACTATAGGAAATGTGTTAAAAATGCATTTACCCCTTCTAGAAAATGCCAACACCAGATGTGTAGAGCTAATGGCTGTGGACCGTTTCATCAGGCCTGTCCCTCATGCGTCATGTCATTGCTGTTTTCTGACTTTAACATTGCGGAAATTAAGCAAGTACTGATGTTGGGGCTTTCAGATAGTGTTGCGTACCTGAAGTGACGCGTTGCCATGATGTGTTAGGGGACAGAGCACTTTGCACACCTGAATATTGGCTACCCTTGCTTCTGGCACTCAGAAAGGGGAACCATTCTTTAAATACCTTTCAGCATTAACAGTTTAGTGCCACTCCTCCCAGTATTAATACAAAGCAACACTTAATATTGGGTCTTCGATTGGACCTGTTTCCTAAGCGCAGTTTGGGCAGTAATTGTGTGACCTAAGCCTGTATTCATCCTGAGACATCACTAAGCCTGGGACGGGCACCCCCAGCTTACTTCACTATGCAGCTTCCCCATTAGTCACAAACATTGGTTTCAGTGTCAAAAGGATTGGTGTATAGTTGCATGCAGCTCATGGGGCTCAGAAATAAAGTACTCAGTGAGCGAGTGCAGAAATGGATATACCAAAGTATAATGTCGGGCGCTAGAATGGGGTGTTTTCCTAGCTGCTGTATAAGGGAGATAGTCAATCTCCCTACATATACATAAAGTAAAAGAAAAGGAAAACAGCGCTAGATTCAAATTCCTGAACACATTTAATATATTGGTGTTAAAAAGATAAGATTTAAGATAAAATTAAAATTGAGTTAACAGATCTCACATGAGAATATAGATGATGTCCATTGACAAATGGGGATAAGGAAAAAATTGACTATATACTGCTGTTGTTTTTGCAACACCTTATGACCGTGTTCCTGATAGATTAGTCAGATTCACACATGAGGACTTAAAGATGTCAAAATCAATGTTACCAGCCTTGTGTTCCTATATGAGGATCCATAGCGATGGTGCCTGAAAGCAGCTGAACTCCACGCAATTTTGGTAGGTATCCTGGTCCACAAAAGGCTTGGAAGGCTTGGAAATAGAGCCGGATTGGTGAATTACCGTCAAAGTCCTCCAGAATCTTGTAAAGGCAGCAATGGAACCACAGGTCTTTCTTGGTGTAGTAGGTGTATGTAGTAGTTGGTTTCTCCTGACGCGTTTCGCTGCTCTGGGCAGCTTTGTGAAGTGTGCATAAACTACCCTAATCCCCTTTTATATATGGTACATCTAAACATGCTTACATCCTATTGGGTATCACTAAATTAATTAATCAACTTAACACACACTAAAAACCTTTTGATGTTAATGTTAAACTATAAAGGAGGCAAAACTATTTCTTAAAATATATTAAAACTGGTTGGATAGTGTATTAATAAAGTAATATTTATAATTTATTTATAATTAGTCCCGATCACATGATCGGAATAAAACTAATGAGAATGTGTTTCATTCAATTCATTGGTTGGATCCTGTCATGTGGCATTGTTTTGTTATGCCCACCAATGACGACATATAAGTCACGTGACCTCACTCGGCCTATAAGCTGCAGAATCGAACGGTCACATGATAATACCCGGCCATGTGACCAGTCACATGTGCGGTCACAGTCCGGGATTCGTAGAGGATCATGGGGCCGTCCAAAGTGACGTACAGCCGAGGCTGATTATGAAGGCGGCCACATGGTCTTTTATCAGCCAATCAAAGATAAAAACAATACCATACAACAAAGCCAGATTTATGGCCGGTCACGTGACCGGACCCAAATCGGCATTCATTGGTTGTAAATAAGTGTTCATTACCAGACTGAAAGAACACCATTACTAGTATGGGCATTTGCCCTTAGTAGAGCACACCATATATACAGTTTATTTAAACTTATAGGAAAGACTGTTATAATAGTGGTGTGCACAATAGGAAACATAAAGCCCATTATTAATGTTAAAAGGGTATATAATAGATTCCTTAGATGCCCCACTACAAATAGTCACATATATAATCTCATAAATTTCTTATTCGAGATATAATCCAAAATAACTAAGAGGAATATATAGAAGGATTCCGAATACTCCAAAAAATTAATTACATAACTTTCATAACAAGTGCAATCCATGAAAATAATAAAAAAACAGTCATATACAGATTTAAAAACAAATGGATAAATATAATTCTTTAACTATTCTATTCTATAAATAATCATATTTGATCACATAAATGATACCTTTTTACTAAAATTAATAGATGGAATGTATAAACAAGAAGAAGGGGGAGGAGAAAGAAGAGGGAGGGAGGGGGGGGGGTGGAGATTGTTTCTTAATAGTGTATTCAAACCCAATTATGAACCTACAGAGATCACCGATAACATCCGTCCACGGAACCCAATAGCTACATGGACCATTCCGTGGACTGGGTGCAACGGCCGAACTCTATAGGACCGAATTGAGTTCTAGTGCCTCATTAAGACCCTGTGGATGGAGCGTGTTGAGTTGAAAGGTCCAGAATACTTCTTGCCTGCAGAGTCTATTAAACCGATCCCCGCCCCGATAGGTGGATGGAATATGTTCCAAACCTATTACCCTCAAGGAACTAGGGTTACCCTCATGGAACATAGAGAAATGCCTTGGTACACTATGGTTTTGTAATTTCTTTAGTATATTTCTCCGATGTTCCACCAGGCAAATTTTCAGGGATCTTGTGGTTCTCCCTATATATTTCAAATTACAGACACAAGTTAGCACATATATAACCCAACTGGTGTCGCATTTGTTAAAAGAAGAATTTTTTTGTTCTTTTTCTGAATGAATTGGGGCAGATTTATTGTCCTGTTGATGACATGTTGGCATGTTGTGCATCGACTTTTACCACATTTGAAAAAGCGGCACTGTTTCTGTAGCCACCCGTTTTTGACCATCTACACAACTAGGGGCAAGTAATGTTTTCAGAGACCTATTTTTCTTAAAAATAAAATTAGGATCTGATGGAATAAGATTTTTAAGAATTGAGTCAGATTTCAAAATATTATAGTTGTTCTTAATGATTTGTTTAATTTTTCCAGAACAATTATTATACTTAGAAATAAATGCAAATTCTATCCCCTTACGGTTTTCTGTACCTTTTATTTTTGGTTGCAGCATTTGTGTCCTCTCCATAGATGTTACTTGTTCAAGAGCAGTATCTAGTAGGTATTTAGGATATCCTCTAGCTTCAAATGCCGTAAGCATATCTCCTGCTTGGCTATTAAATTTATCCACCACATTAGTCACAAACATTGGTTTCAGTGTCAAAAGGATTGGTGTATAGTTGCATGCAGCTCATGGGGCTCAGAAATAAAGTACTCAGTGAGCGAGTAATTGATGATCTATTGATAATTGTCGTTGTGTATCAGTGCTATTTTTTTGTGAACATGGAAATGCTGGAAGTTTCCTAAACAAATTTATCAGTGTTCTGTATCTGTCCTGTCTTCTCAGGTGTCCCATTATCCACCCAGTGGGGTCCACAGGGTTACTTCTACCCAATCCAGATTGCCCAGTATGGGCTGAGTCACTACAGCAAGAACCTGACTGAGAAGGCCCCCCATGTGGAGGTGTATGAGAGGGCAGATGAGAGTATTGATGGTGTGCAGGGCATGTGGACTGTGCCTAAAGGGGCTTCTGTCACATCTGTTTATGATAAGACAAGAGGCAGCCACGTCAGACACTTTGTTGTGCCAGGTGAGTGTAGATGATCATTGAAGCTGCTGTTAAATAATATCTTGGGTTGACTCTTACACCAGGGAACTGTTACCACATGTCGGGTCCATAGAGCGCAGTATAAATGTTAGTAGTGGGAATATGAAACAGGGAATTATGTAATGCATTCAGCACTTGGCTGGGAGAAGCTCCCCTATAAGAGTCTCCTTTTCTCCAGTGCTTTGTGTATACATTGACATTTTCCCAGCTCCCTGCTTGGAGGCAGAGCTGTATTCAGGTCCCTGATTGGTCACTGACAGCCCAATTTGTCAGCTGTGTGATGAGTCTACCATGCATTAATTAGCAGAGTAGAAGGGGGAGCCTGTCCTACAAGTTTATCCTCTAAGGGCTTCTCTGGAAGGTGATGACAAAAGTGACTTCATTGTCTCCTGAAGTGATTGACTTGTTAATCCTAATGGGTATTGATTAGCGGAGCCGCAGTACGTTAAAAGCTTGTTAAAGAGGCTGACGTGGGGAAAACATTCTTTGTAGGGCTCAATAGAGGAGACTTGAGAGGACGATAACTGGGCAATCTTTTGAGTTCTTAACATTTGTTTCTCCTAGTGGATGCTGGGTACTCCGTAAGGACCATGGGGTATAGACCGGCTCCGCAGGAGACTGGGGACTCTTAAAAGAAAGATTAGGTACTATATCTGGTGTGCACTGGCTCCTCCCTCTATGCCCCTCCTCCAGACCTCAGTTAGTATCTGTGCCCGGCCAGAGCTGGATGCACCCTAGGGGCTCTCCTGAGCTTCCTAGAAAAAGTATTTGTTAGGTTTTTTATTTTCAGTGAGATCTGCTGGCAACAGACTCACTGCTACGTGGGACTGAGGGGAGAGAAGCGAACCTACCTGCTTGCAGCTAGCTTGGGCTTCTAAGGCTACTGGACACCATTGGCTCCAGAGGGATCGAACACAGGCCCAGTCCTCGGTCGTCCGGTCCCGGAGCCGCGCCGCCGTCCCCCTTGCAGAGCCAGAAGAACGAAGAGAAGTTGAAAATCGGCGGCTGAAGACTCCGGTCTTCATTAAGGTAGCGCACAGCACTGCAGCTGTGCGCCATTGCTCCCTTAGCACACCACACACTCCGGTCACTGATGGGTGCAGGGCGCTGGGGTGGGCAGCAATTAGATTACCTTACTTGGCGAAAAGCATATAATACAGTCTGATAAACTGTATATGTGCATTAACCCCCGCCATTAAAGTACATAAAAGGACAGAAGCCCGCCGCTGAGGGGGCCGGGCCTTCTTCCTCAGCACACCGGCGCCATTTTCTCTTCACAGCTCAGCTGGAAGGAAGCTCCCCAGGCTCTCCCCTGCAGTATCCTGGTACACAAAGGGTAAAAAAGAGAGGGGGGGGGGGGGGGGGGGCACATAAATTTAGGCGCAAAACTGTGTATATAAGCTGCTATAGGGGAAAAATCACTCAGTATAGTGTACATCCCTGTATTATATAGCGCTGTGGTGTGTGCTGGCATACTCTCTCTCTGTCTCTCCAAAGGGCCTGGTGGGGGAACTGTCTTCAAATAGAGCATCCCCTGTGTGTGTGGTGTGTCGGTACGCGTGTGTCGACATGTCTGAGGTAAAAGGCTCCTCTAAGGAGGTGATAGAGCGGATATGTGTGTGGGAGGGTGTTTCCGTCGACAACGCCGACACCTGTTTGGATATGTGTAAGTGCTGAGGTAAAATTATTGCACAAAAGGTTAGGGAACAGAAAGGAAATCTACCCTGGTCTGTCCCTATGTCACAGAGTCCTTCAGAGTCTCTCTATGTTCACTATCCAAAATAGCAAAGTATCGACATGGAGTTAACTCCACTGTCGACTACGATAATGCAAAGTTACAGCCAAGAGGGCTAAAAGATATTCAATATATGATTATTGGAATAAAAGATGATTTGCATATCACTGATGACTCATCTGTCCCTGACACGAGAGTACACATGTTAAGGGGAAGAATGCTAAGGTAAATTTCCCTCCTCTCATGAGGAAAAAGAGCGGGAATCTCCAGACAAGAGACGGCAGCTTCCCACAAGAGAATTCTCAGGCTGTATCCTTTCCCCACTAGGGCCAGGATGTGTTGAGAATCTTCCCCTTGGGTGTCCTGTTTGCACTAGCTATTCTCAGGGATCCTGCAGATAGTGTGCACATTCTAGTATACTACCCAGACCGGCGATTGTGTCGGCATGGGTTTATAGCGCTGTGGCAGCATGGACAGGTACCTTATCAGCAGAGATTGAGACCCTAGTATGCATATAAATATTTTAAGATGCTGTCTTAAGTGATAGATATATAATTATAAAGCATGCCCAAAGGGACATGAGTATACTGGGTCCTAGAGACAAAAGCTATGTCGATTTCTGCTTGACGTGTCCTGTAGAATATACATTGGACAGATGATGCCGACTTAAGAGGCACATGGAAGGCTGAGGATTGTGTGGAGAAAGGTTCTTGGGTCTGGTCTCCACAGCTATAGCTGGTAATTCTGATATTTTGCCTTATATTCCTGCACAGCCTAGGAAAGCACGACATTATTAAATGCAGCTTTTCGAATAAAGAAACAAAGTCTGAGGTGCGTCCTTTCTTGTCAGAGCCGGGGGCAGAGGAAAGAAGCTGTACAACACAGCTAGTCCCCAGGAACAGAAGTCCTCCCCGGCCTCTACAAAAATCCACCGCATGTCGCTGGGGCTCCATAGGCGGAGCTAGGCCCGGTGGGGACACGCCTTCGTAAGTTCAGCCACAAGTGGGTTCACTCCCTGTTAGATCCCTGGGCAATAGAAATTGTATCGCAGGGATACAGGCTGGACTGTGAGAAGATGCCCCCTCACCGAGGACCCGGCGGGCTTCCCCCCAAGAGAGGGAGCCAGTGTTAACTGCAATTCGTAAATTGTATCTTCAACAGGTGGTGGTCAAGGGTCCCCTCCTTCAACAAGAGGGTGTTATTATTCGACCATGTTATAATCCCGAAACCCGACGGTTCGGTTAGACCCATATTGTATTAAAATCCCTGAACATATACCTGAAAAGGTTCAGGTTCAAGATGGAATCGCTAAGAGCGGTCATTGCAAGCCTGAAATGAATCGGGACATAAGGGATGCATACCTTCGTGTCCCCATTTATCCACCTCATCAGGCGTACCTCAGAATTGCGGTACGGGATTGTCATTACCAATTTCACCAAGGTAATGGCGGATATGATGGTGCTCCTGCGGAAGCAAGGTGTCACTATTATCACATACTTGGATGATCTCCTCATAAAAGCGAGATCAAGAGAGCAGTTGCTGGACAGCGTATCACCTTCTCTGGAAGTGAAACGGCAACACGACTGGATTCTATATATTCCGAAGTCGCAGTTGGTTCCTACAGCTCATCTGCCTCGCCTAGGCATGATCCTAGACACAGACCAGAAGAGGGTTTATCTCCCGATAGAGAGAGCTCAGGAGCTCATGACACTGGTAAGGAATCCATTGAAAACCAAAACAGGTGTCAGTGCATCACTGCACTCGAGTCCTGGGAAGGATGATGGCATCATATATCAAATAAGAAACTGTTAATAAATAAATAAATAAATAATAATCATACGAGGCCATCCCCTTCGGCTGGTTCCATGCAAGGACAATGGAACTTACTGGACAAGTGGTCCGGATCACATCTTCAGATGCATCGGTTAATCACCCTATCCCCCAGGGCCAGGGTGTCTCTCCTGTGGTGGCTGCGGAGTGCTCACCTTCTCGAGGGCCGCAGATTCGGCATTCAGGACTGGGTCCTGGTGACCACGGATGCAAGCCTCCGAGGGTGGGGGGCAGTTACACAAGGAAGAAAATTCCAATGTTTGTGGTCAAGCCAACAGACTTGCCTTCACATCAATATCCTGGAACTAAGGGCCATATACAACGCCCTAAGTCAAGCGGAGTTCCTGCTTCGCGACCAACCGGTTCTGATCCAGTCAGACCGCAGGGGCTCATGTAAACCGCCAGGGCGGCACAAGGAGCAGGGTGGCGAGGGTAGAAGCCACCAGAATTCTTCGCTGGGCGGAGAATCAAGTAAGCGCACTGTCAGCAGTGTTCATTCCGGGAGTGGACACGCCCTCCACCCGGGAAAGTGGTGACTTCATCAGGAAGTCTTCACGCAGTTTTGCAAATTGATGGAAACTGCCTCAGGTGGACTACATGGCGTCCCACCTCAATAAAAAGATAAAAAAGGTTTTACGCTGGGTCAAGGGACTCTCAGGCGATAGCTGTGGTCGCACTAGTAACACCGTGGGTTTTCCAGTCGGTCTATATATTCCCTCTTCCTCTCAGACCCAAGGGCTGAGAATTGTAATAAACGGAGGAGTGTGAACAATATTCTTTGCTCCGGATTGGCCAAGAAGGACTCGGTACCCGGAACTGCAAGAAATGCTCTCAGAGGACCCATGGCCTCTGCCTCTCAGTCAGGACATGTTGCAACAGGGACCCTGTCTGATCCAAGACTTACCGCGGCTGCGTTGGACGGCATGGCGGTTGAACGCCGGATCCTAGCGGAAAAGGGCATTCCGGATGCAGTTATTCCTACGCTGATAAAGGCTAGGAAAGACGTGACAGCAAGACTTTTTCACTGTATATGGCGAAAATAGGTTGCTTGGTGTGTGGCCGGGAAGGCCCTGCAGAGGAATTCCAGGGGGGTCGATTCCTGCACTTCCTACAGTCAGGAGTGACAATGGGTCTAAAATTAGGATCCATAAAGGCCAAGATTTCGTCCCTATCCCTTTTTCTCTCAAAAAGAACTGGCTTCACTGCCTGAAGTTCGGACGTTGTTACAGGGGTGCTGCATATTCAGCCCCTTTTGTGCCTCCAGTGGCACCTTGGGATCTTAACGTGTGTTGGATTCCTAAAATCCCACTGGTTTGAGCCACTTAAGACCGTGGAGCTAAAATATCTCACGTGGAAAGTGGTCATGCTTTTGGCCTTAGCTTGGACTAGGCGTGTGTCAGAATTGGCGGCTTTGTCATGTAAAAGCCCATATCTGATCTTCCATATGGAAAGGGCAGAATGGAGGACTCGTCCCCAATTTCTCCCTAAGGTGGTATCATCGTTTCATTTGAACCAACCTATTGTGGTGCCTGCGGCTACTAGGGATTTGGAGGATTCCAAGTTGCTGGACGTAGTCCGGGCCCTGAAACTTTGTTTCCAGGACGGCTAGAGTCAGAAAAACTGACTCGCTATTTATCCTGCATGCACCCAACAAGCTGGGTGCTCCTGCTTCAAAGCAGACTATTGCTCGCTGGATCTGTAGCACGATTCAGCTTGCACATTCTGCGGCTGGACTGCCGCATCCTAAATCAGTAAAAGCCCAATTCCACGAGGAAGGTGGGCTCTTCTTGGGCGGCTGCCCGAGGGGTCTCGGCTTTACAACTTTGCCGAGCTGCTACTTGGTCGGGTTCAAACACTTTTTTGCAAAATTCTACAAGTTTGATACCCTGGCTGAGGAGGACCTTGAGTTTGCTCATTCGGTGCTGCAGAGTCTTCCGCACTCTCCCGCCCGTTTGGGAGCTTTGGTATAATCCCCATGGTCCTTACGGAGTACCCAGCATCCACTAGGACGTCCGAGAAAATAAGAATTTAATCACCAGTAATTCTATTTCTCGTAGTCCGTAGTGGATGCTGGGAGCCCGTCCCAAGTGCGGACTCTCTGCAATACATGTATATAGTTATTGCTTAACTAAAGGGTTATTGTATGAGCCATCTGTTGAGAGAGGCTCAGTTATTGTTCATACTGTTAACTGGGTATAGTTATCACGAGTTGTACGGTGTGATTGGTGTGGCTGGTATGAGTCTTACCCTGGATTCCAAATCCTTTCCTAGTAATGTCAGCTCTTCCGGGCACAGTTTCCCTAACTGAGGTCTGGAGGAGGGGCATAGAGGGAGGAGCCAGTGCACACCAGATATAGTACCTAATCTTTCTTTTAAGAGTGCCCAGTCTCCTGCGGAGCCCGTCTATACCCCATGGTCCTTACGGAGTACCCAGCATCCACTACGGACTACGAGAAATAGAATTACCGGTGAGTAAATTCTTATTTTTTTCCATGCATTTGTATCCTATGGACTACATGTGATGTGACTCATTTTTTGCAATGTCTATGGCATGGGTATTCAACTCCACTGCTGTGTAACTATACATCCCAGCATGCCCTGTCACAGTTATACCATACACTAATTAAAAAAAACCTGGCAGGGCATGCTGGGATTTGTTGTTCCACAGCAGCTTGAGGGCCCATGTTAGATACCCTAGACCAGGAGTATTCATCACCCTGTATTTCCCCTCCCCCTCTCAGTAGAAAGCTACACATACATGCATGCATATACACACACACACACACACACACACACACACACACACACGGCACATCATCTAGTGTGCACCCATGATATGCACGTATATCATGTGTATGCCCTTGCTGCATCCCATCAGCGGCGATGTCTGGCAGGGTACACATGGACTAATGTATACCCAGCCTTACAATGTTATGATGGAATAATGTATAATAAATTATAGAATATGTATATGTGTTGTATGTATATATTTTGTGCCCCTCATACAAGTTTTTTTTCTATTTTCTTTTGCCTTTTGGACAGAAAATTCTGAGGGTGCTTGGCTACCACTGGGTAATACAAGAGACTTCATCTTGTCTCTCGACTTGAAGTTCCTGACTAATGGCAGTGTCTCTGTGGTGCTGGAGACCACTGAGAAGAATCAGCTTTTCACCATACACTACGTTACCAATACACAGCTGATAGCTTTCCAGAACCATGACATCTTTTATGGTATTGGGCCCCGGACCACATGGAGCACACTGACTCGTGATCTTTTGACTGATCTAAAGAAGGGAGTTGGTCTATCAAACACAAAGGCTGTGCGTCAGACTAAGATCATGCCAAAGAAGGTTGTCCGTCTTGTGGTAAGAGGCAGTGGTTTTTTGGATAATGTCACTATCTCAACTACTGCCCACACAGCTGCCTTCTTTGCTGCCAGTGATTGGCTGGTGAGGAATCAAGACGCCAAGGGTGGTTGGCCAATTATGGTGACCCGAAAACTGGGGGAGGGGTTTAAATCTCTGGAACCAGGTTGGTACTCCGCTATGGCCCAAGGACAGGCATTATCTACACTGGTCCGTGCCTACCTGCTCACCAAGGAGCAAGTATATCTGGACTCTGCACTCAAAGCGACTGCTCCTTTCAAGTTGCCCTCAGAGAAGCATGGTGTGAAAGCTGTGTTTATGAACAAGTATGACTGGTATGAGGAATACCCTACTACACCTAGCTCCTTTGTCTTAAATGGCTTCATTTATGCTCTGCTCGGTCTCTACGATCTTAAAGAAACTGCTGGGGAGAAGCAAGGCAAAGAGGCATGGCTGCTATATGAGCGAGGCATGGAGTCACTCCGTGCCATGCTGCCTCTGTATGACACAGGTTCTGGAAGCATTTATGACTTAAGACACTTCATGCTAGGCACTGCCCCTAACCTTGCCCGCTGGGACTATCACACTACCCATATTAATCAACTGCAACTTCTTGCCAGCGTGGATGGGTCTTCAATATTTAGAGACTTTGTGCGTCGTTGGAAGTCCTATTTAAAAGGAGGCAGGGCCAAGCACAACTAGAGGGGTAAACCCGAAACCAGCCCAAAACCAAAGGCTTTCAGGATAAAACGGATGCCCAGGTCCAGCTTTATCCCTTCTGTTTCCTTCATGCTTTGCAGGTGTGGTAACTTGGGGCTCTCTACCTGCTATTGAAGTTCTGTACGTCGCCCAGCGATCTCTTCAGTGTACGCAATTGGCAGAGTAATCTTGGAGCTGTGCTTCAGCAGTTTGAGAATCGCGTATTGCATAGCTTCACTATGTGTGTCAAACATACTAGTGTTTTATTTAATATTAGTTTGTCTTTGGGAAGCTGGAACCACATTTAAACAAATTATAGGGTTGGTCTTATACTAGAATTTTGTTTCTAATTTCATTCTGTGCCTTCTGTCCTTATGATGTCATAGAAGTGGAGGGAACAACTTATGAAATGACATTAGGATAAATCCCTAGTGCAAACCCTACATTATCTATTAATGGGACTGGAGTGGTTGGGGAAATTATATTCATAGTATATATTATATATTGTGTTGACAATCATACAGTTTAACTAGTTAACTTTCAATGACATCACGGACCGAAACGTGCAGTGCTCCTTTACCGCTCTTGAATTTTATTCCCCCCCTTCCCCATATACCTACTAATATTAGCAAAATACTTCGACTCTACTATTCCTGTTGAATGCACTTTATTGCCCCTTATGTTACAATGATCCCATTACAGAGTTTCTCCGCCACTTACTCCCGCCTCTCTTAGGGTTCCAAAGATTCTACCCCAAAGCGTGAACTTCTCCCTAACACGGTGCTAAGCGTGTTTCTGTTAGACAAGTCGAATATTCACTTTAGATCTAGTTTTTATACCTGCCAAAAGAAAGTAGCATAATTTTATAAATGAAATTGCTTATATTCTGTATTACAAATGTTTCTGTTTAAAAAGAGATTTATGCGAATTACCCTTTGCTATCACCACTTCCACCCCTCCGTTTGCCTGCTTGAACACTGTGACAATGATAACATGTAGGTACTACCCAACCGTATCATGCAGCTTCCCCTCAAAGTATTGTGTGTTTTATCCTACAGAATCCAGAGTATGCAGATTTGTTTAGACTATTATATACAAGATAAGCAATGAGTCCGTTAATTCAGCCCCTTTTGGGGTCTATTGGTTATTTTTATGTTTCTGCATAGGCATTGTCTGTGATTCCTGTGGCTTTATGGCAACACAAATTTCAGAATGCTCTCGAGTCATTGCTTGTTATAGTGTGTGCCTCCTGACTGGCGTCGTATAGAAGGTGATTGTATAGCCCTACACACAGATGGGACACTTCTACTGAACATGAGTGATGACTCACAGTGATGATCCACATGATCATGAGTGATGATCCACAGTGGTGGCCAACTTTGATGCAATCTAGCTGTACAGGTTTGGGCTGAGCAAGCGGATTATTTCAGGCTTTACCTGTGGCAGTAGATAATCATGCACGGTAGGATTGATCTTCTGGCCATGTTTTCTAACAAGCTCAGTGATCACCTGATTTCTATTTGTGGGCAAAATGCTGGATTTGAGGCAGTAGAGACTGTATTGTTGCACTGTGCTGATGATGTTTTTTTTTTTTCTCTTGGACAAGGAGACCTTTTTCTCCTTTTTTTTTTTTTTTGGGGGGGGGGGGTGTTGTTTATAAATAACAACTAGGATTAGACCTATCAAACCTTCTAACTGGTAAAAGTGGTTGTGTTGCCCATCAATAGCTAACATTTTGTCTAGTACATTCTGTAAACTGTTAGTTACAATGTGATTGGTTTACAATGTGATTGGTTGCTGTGGTCATCACTTCCACTCTTGTTCTTTAGAAGGTTTTAAGGAATCCCCCTGCCCCCTTCCATGGCATTCTTAGCCCTATAAAGCCTGATACATCATATGACCTATATAACTAATCTAATAAATACAGTTGGTGTTTAGCCAAAAGCAGAGAGAGTTGTTCTTCCCAAGAACATGTCAAAAGCAGATCCATTCTGTAGGGATGGTTTAGACCAATGGAATAAGTGGGTTCGTGGAGCACTAAAGTGCAATGTGTAGAAACGGGGTAGCAGGTCTGCATTATCAAGACATAGGGTTCTCAGATATGTGGATGCATATTTTTAGTTTAAAAGGAATGCAAACACTCATACTGGTGGAATGCTAAACTGGTACATAGGCAACTTGTATGTGTGGCCTGAGATGTATGTAGACTGCTCAATTAATGCTTCACGTAAACATATATAGAAAATCAAGTAGTACTCAAGTGTCCTCTTCTTCTAGTAGTTATTTATATGTTTGTATATCAGAGTACATCCAGGTGCACTATATTCATTCATGATTTTCTATGACCCGTTGTAATAGCCTGTTTACTGTAACAGTGATGTATAAAAAGGAAAAAAGTACAAGTGAAGTGGTGAAAAAAGGGGACCTAAGGAATACAAGTGAAATTACTCAAACCAGAACCATCACAACAATAGGAGCATGTTGACAATATCTGTACCAATCACATCAAGTTGAGCTTTTGAAACACTTCTAATCCCTCTGTTACCTTGCAGTAAGCCTCTGAGTGTAGTACAGATTGCCTTCAATATGGTCTGTTTCAAGATTAACAGAACAATTAGGACTATACCAGAAGCTCCTCCCATTAGTGATGGCTTGAAGCAAATCTACTATTCTCCATGTTTTTAGGTTTTAATTTGGTTTGATTAATTCTACTTGTATGATTGTTTATTTTAATTGTTTTAACTGCAGTATAAAGCGCCGTCTCTCTTCCTTCTTTTGTTATCTATATATCTACATATATTTAGTTTTTGTACTTGTTTAAACAACGAAATGACTTGAACACTAAAATCCAGAGTTTTTGTGCTGTTAACATCTATTCTAACAATGATCTGCTACTATATAGTCTGACAAATTCTCTTGGTCCAAAACATCCTACTAAACTCTCCTTTTTCTCTTTCACCTGTTCCACCCAACTGTAACCTCTGATATGTCTCCACTGCATTTCACCTGTAGTACCATCCCTCCCATTGCCCCCCGAAGTCCCCATGGGCACAGACCACCTTCTGACAACCCTTACATGCCTACGTATGGTCAGATTTATAATCCGGCATCACAGTAGTGTCACTGCTGTATTAGGACAATTTACAAATATCTCTTTTGATATCAAAACATGTGCGATCTGCATTTATTTGATCTAAAGCAGCCGAACGGTATTGTACTTGTGTAGACTCAGCGGTTTATATACTAAAGTGCAGTTTTTTTTAGAAGTGGAGATGTTGCCCATAGCCTGCAAACTTTCAAGCGTTCCTTGAAAACTCACCTCTTTAGGCAAGCCTATCAAATTCCAGAACCACCCAAATAACCGTCAGAAGCATTCATATTTAATTTTATCCCATCAGGTCTGTCTTTACAATCTGGTGGGACTGCTATGGTATACAGTAGATGGCGCCTATCCTTATTTCCCTATCGACTGTAAGCTTGCGAGCAGGGCCTTCCTACCTGTCTGTCTCTGATCACTGTTGTTTCTAATTGTAAAGCAGAACAGAATATGCTGCACTATAAAAAAAACTGTAAATAACAACCAACGAGATTCTACTTATTTATCTAGCACCTTCCAGAAAATAATAGCTAGAATGTGCTTGCTATGGGCAACATAGCCACTTTTAAAAACCCACACTTTAGTAAATATTAGAGATGAGCGGGTTCGGTTTTACTGATTTACCCGAATCTCCTTATTGGCTATCGGACGTCATGTGTTTTGGTTAGCCAATAAGAAAAATCCAGAAATTAAGAAATGGCGATAATTCTGGCGTAAAGAACAGAGTAAATCCGAACCTGCTCATCTCTAGTAAATATACCACTCAGACTATTATTGGTTTTTGTAGGAACATACTACAGGTTGAGTATCCCTTATCCAAAATGCTTGGGACCAGAAGTATTTTGAATATCGTATTTTTCCGTAGTTTGGAATAATTGCATACTATAATGAGGTATCATGGTGATGGGACCCATGTCTAAGCACAGAATGTATTTGATTCATATACACCTTATACACACAGCCTGAAGGTCATTTAATACAATATTTTCAATAACTGTATTAAACAAAGTTTGTGTACATTGTGCCATCAGAAAACAAAGATTTCACTATCACACTCACTCAAAAAAAAATTCCGTATTTCGGAATATTTGGATATGGGATACTCAAACTGTATAACATTAGAGAGCATGCAGCTGTCTTACTGGCCTGAGAACCACACAACTGATGTCTAGTGCGGTGGTTCTCAAAGTCTGTCCTCGGGACCCCACACAGGTCACATCTTCCATGTCACCCAGCAGGTGTGCTATGTATCACCAACTGTTACATTTTAAAAATCCATAGGTGACCTGGACAACATGAACTGTGTGGGGTCCTGAGGTCGGAGTTTGAGAACCTGTAGTCTAGTGTCTACTGTGTGTAGAAAGTCTATTACCTTTTAATTGTTGCATTCAGCACATAAACATCCTGTTTCTCCTAGTTGTTAAACTTTGAGTAGTACTACAACATTTCCTGGCCAAAAGTAACCCATTACTTCTTGTAACAATAGCGATTTAAATAATTGTATTAATCGCAGAACAAAACTAGAATCATGTGGGTTTGGTGCAATATGAATGAATGGTTATGCAGCGCAATGGAGAAACCTGCCACCAGTGACTGGGGTATAGGGATCTGATCTACAGAGCTGGGAGCGGCACAATAAACAATACTGGCTTCTCCTTACCCACTGGTATTTGAGGGTTTAAACTATGTGTCGTGTTTGTGGATATCACATTCTGACTTTTAACATATGGGCGTATGCCATGTGTTTGTGACGTGTGTGCATATATACAGCATGTGTACACACCTATATATGCAATACTTTGTTTACCGGATCCCTTGTGGTGAGGTGGTCCTTCCGATTGCTGTATAGACTTTGCATTTTAAGCACAATGTGCACATGATAATTTTATACACAGATTTTTTTGCAGAGAATTAGAGGTACCTGTTGCGCGTATATGTATGTATGTGTGTATATATATGTATATATATATATATATATATATATATATATATTATAGCAAGACAGGTCAGCGTCATGCTTCAGTAAAGCTGCTTTATAAGATTGTAAAATAAAGTTTTTATCTTCTGAACAGATTGTGGTGTTTGTCTTTTCTTTTCTGCAGTTCCTTAATGTAAGGACGAGAAGACACTGTGTGTGTGTGTGTGTGTGTGTGTGTGTGTGTGTGTGTGTGTGTACACTGTTACTGCATGGCGACATGGGCAGATGTACAGGACTGGCACTGAGCCCCAGAGACGTATGCTCTTTCTGAGAAATGGCTCCTGCTCTGAAGTCAAAATATTGATTTCTTTCCTGATTTTCCAACAAGCAATTGGTCAAATCTGTCAGATCAGCACTAAACCGACTAACACTGGTGCAGAGATGGATGAGCAGAGTCTTAGCTTGGTTTGAGGTAGAAATCCCCCTAGATTGAGCCCACAGCTGCGGGCGACGTGTCATGGGATTTCATATACTGAGATGTGAAGTGGACTAATCACACCTTTATTCACAGTAGTAATGTAGGTTTTTATGACTCACATGATCATCTCAAAGTGGATGGCAGAATTCTGACTGCAAACAAATTCTATAATAAGAGACCTTATCTTTAAAGGGCAACTGAATGCCCTTGTACCCCGTCCATAAGACCAGTACGTCTTTGGAAGTTTATTCCCTGAGAAGACAACCATTTGTGCAGTTCACCTGCCCAGTAATCCTTCATTATGGACTGTAGCAGAAGATCATATGACAGTGGTAGAAATGTCTGCCCCAGGAGAATTCTCCTCATCCAGTCAGTAGTCGGCTGTCATTTCACATGAGTACAGATGACAACTGCGTCCTGATAAATGACTGGTCCTGAGGTGTGTACGTGGAGGGGTTTCCTGTTGATGTACTGTTCTAGTGGGATAAAGCGTGTGAGCAGGCAATTACCGAAACCATTATTAAGCCCTCTTTGGCTATTCTGGCTGAAGCTTACTTTCAATATAAAGACGTTTAAGATGAAATAGTTTGCAACGTTCCTGAAAATAAAATGGCTTTCTGCAACCCAACTTATATTATTTTACGTGCACAATGATGTTGTTGCATAATAAAGGGAATTCTGCTCTGGAGCTGTGCAAAAATTTGCACACATTAATTATAATTTTTTTTTTTATTTTTTTTTTTTGCAGCATCCCTTACCCACCTCCCTCCCCTTTTGGTTTAGACTGTCAGGTGGATGAAATATTGTTGCGCAGGGAATTTACACATGCCAATTCCAACTGTGTCTCAGCCACCAGCAGTTTAAATTGTCCATAGCTAAACCAAGATTCAGTGACAATGGTGCAAAAATGATACAATTTGTTGTACTTGTCTGTCCTAAGATTAACCAAGTATGTTTCTTATTTCAGTACTCTTATTCAGGTAAGAACTGCATGTTTTCTTTTTACTTCAGGATTCCTTGTGCTGTGTAGTCGGCAGGCAGCCAGCAGTTCAACTTCTCCTTTGTTTTTTATTAGTTCGCCAACGCTATTATTTCCTCTACTTCACTCCTCCTTTCTCCATGAAGAAAATGAAGTCTCCTGTAACTCGAAGCAAATCTGTTCAATGAGGGAAGGACGTGTGTGGGCAAGCATAAAGGAGGATCAGGTGCTAGAACAGCTGTATCCTCCATATTTTCCAGGGGAATTGAGAATACTGCTATCCTTCCTCACTGAGCGAGGGGGTGGGGGATACTAAATGGTAAAAGCTAAATGTAATGGAAATACAATTGGCAGGATGGCAGCACAGAGGCTGCCCCTAACGTGACCCTATAAGACTTTATTCCTATACATGGGTAAGATTTAATACAGGTTGAGTATCCCTTATCCAAAACGCTTGGGACCAGAGGTACTTTGGATATTGGATTTTTCCGTATTTTGGAATAATTGCATACCATAATGAGATATCTTGGTGATGGGACCTAAATCTAAGCACAGAATTCATTTATGTTTCATATACACCTTATACACACAGCCTGAAGGTCATTTAATACAATATTTTTAATAACTTTGTGTATTAAACAGAGTTTGAGTACATTGAGCCACAGAAAACAAAGATTTCACTATCTCACTCTCACTCAAAAAAGTCCGTATTTCGTAATATTCCATATTTCGGAATATTTGGATATGGGATACTCAACCTGTATCTGGAAAAAGGACTGACTGATGGCACAAACATGCTTGAAAATTACATCCTAAGATCACAATTTTGCTATATATTGTAAGCTTACAATCCAGGCTTTCTTGCCATTTTTCCTGTCTGTTCTGATTCAGGCTAGTTTTATTACTATTGTGTTCCCAATTGTAAAGCACAATGGAATATGCTGGCCCTGTATAAATAACTTAATTTTTGGGTGGGTATTGAGTGTGTGTTGTTTATGTACAAACACTGAATCAGCGGTCAAAGGGGGAATTTCAATTGTTTGAGAAGTTGGCGGCAGCATTTATTTAAATTTGGCGCTGGTCACAAGCTTGTTAGAGAGTGCCGCAGTGATGGAAAGGAAAATAGCTAAATGTAGCACCCCTGAAGTCTCTGCCAGCGCTACAGTAGGTGGTCTCATCCATCTTCACTTATTTAAACATCCCCAGACCACCAAGGTTGTCGGGCACTAGGCCTGAGGGCGCAGTCAGGCCTAAGGGTGCATGTTAGGTGGGCAAAGACTCTGTACCCCTGGACATGAAGCCCAGGTCGCAATGTCAGTATTTCTCCGGCAGGGTCCACAAGTTATCCACAGGATAACATTGGGATATGATGAAGCGACAGCGGATTTGCACCAATCCGTCAAAGCTTTTCGGCCTCCCAGCATGCAACGGGTCCGTCCATATATCCCCGCCTCCTGGCTCAGGCAAATCAGTTTTTTGTTTGGTGTGGCAGGAGCCGGACCATGGTCAGAGGGCTGCTAGTTTTTAGCAGCCCTAAGCTTTCCTATTTTATTTTTATAATCTTACTATCTTTCTCTTGAGTGATCTTTCCAAAAAGCGTCTTATACGTACCTAAGAAAGAGTCGCTCCAACAACTCTCCGCCGGGTCGCGACAATGCTTACCTACGTGTACAGTGCTGTTTCGTTGGGCGTCTGTGTCAGATATACTAGCAGGTCCAGCAGACGTTACCAGGCTGTGGCTGGAGCACGGGGAGAAGGTAAGGCATCCGTTCCGCTTAGAAGGGGAATACAGACACAGCCGGCTGTTTTGGGAGGAGACTACCAAACAGTCGCTGACGCGGCGGCCACCTCTGGTGCACCAGCGCTAGGCCTTAGGGATCAGAGGCTCCAGGAATAGTATGAGGCCGCGATCCCTAGGGTTGATGTCTGTAGTGGGGAGACAGATGCTCTCCTTGTCACCCCTCTCCCCAGTTCATGACCAGTTTCCTCCGAGTCTCAGTCTGAACTGTTTCCCGCTTCCGTCTCAGATGCTGTACACGAAGGGGACCCAGTCACAGCATGGGTGGCTGTGTTACTGGTGCGTCTGTGTTCACTATAGGTTCATGGAGCGGCAGTGTACACTAGTAACGTCTGGATCCACTCAGCGTTTGCTAAGGTATTGATCGATCCTGGAAGGGAGGTGAGTCTCCCTGTATCCCACTCTGAGTATGGGTAATACAGCACTACGTCTCTATCTACGTTTTGGAGTATGAATAGTTAGATAAGTGCCTTTTGCATAGGAGTTTAAACATGACTCAGTATTATGTTCTCCTACATACTTGAAATGTAGTTGATTAGTATAATAAGCAATATGAGTACATAATCTATAACGTGACTGACTGCTAGTGTGATTGCTGACTTTACTATATATTCTGTCAGTTTTTTTTCTATTCCAATCCTCAATGCTGGTGTATGGGTGGGGTTGGATTGTAGGTCACTTTAAAAAGCTTAGTGATTGCAGTCACAAATTGTGTAGTACACTGTGGAAGTGTTGATTATTTATCATGTCTAAGAGCGCCAAAGATGAGGAAGATATACTCACAGCAACACCAACACTAATATGTTTGTCTTGCAAAGCTGTGTTAACCTCTCAGGATCTGGTTCAGGATGGTTTGTGTGCAAATTGTTGTAGTTTTAACCAGGGTCTCCTGAAAAATAAAAGGCAGGTGCAGGTTGATCCACCTTGGGCTATGTTTGCACAGACATTATCCAGTATAGCTAAACGGATGATTCCTCCAACTCCGGTACCAGGGATAGGTTAGATGATTAACCCTTACATGCAGCTTCCCAACTGCGGTTGATCACTTCCAGCAGCAGCCTCTCAAAAGAAACAGGCTGATAAGCCAGTGGTAAGTAAATCTTCATTCTCAGAGGCTACACATATTTCAGATGAGGGTTCATTGGAGGATGAAAGCTCAATAAAATGGAAATATTAGGGGGGCTCAGACCTGGGGACTGCCTTAGTGAAGCTTCCCTCATACTTCCATACACCCACTGACTGCCCTCAGAAGGGTTCCGGCACTGCTGTTCCATTGCCTATCATATGACTGGCAGCAGCAGAAAGCCTTGTACAGCCCACTGCCAATCATAAAGCTCCTGCAGCTTCCATCATTGTGACACTGGTGTGTCCTAAGGTCTCATGCGTGTCATTCAGAGCAGAGAGCGTGCCGCAGAGGGAAGACAACAAAGGTAAGTAAATTATGAGAGCTTTACTTGTTCCAGATTTATTATTGTACTTCAAAGTTAACCGTAGAAAAACACCTGATGTAAATATGTTCCATCCCCTTTCTTTTGGTTGGAATAAAGGTTTTCTATTTGTTTTGTTTTTCTAAACGCTGCATCTAAAATACTCCTGGATAACCTCTTTGTCAAAGTGCTTGTGTGTCGAAACCCATATAGATCTAATACAGTTGTTTCAACAGGTTGGGTATGTTATTCCGGCAGTTGGGGTGCCGAAGATATCTAATTTCAACCTGTTCAATTGACTAAGGCATTTCTTATTCATGGGATACAATGTCTGTTTCTATAATGCAAATAGTTCTGTGCATCTACAGACTAAAGGCCCATACACACTGGGCGATTTTGAACTGAAAGCAGCTCACTTTTGGTGTGTTGAGCTGCTTTCAGCTCAAAGCCGCCCAGTGTGTATGGACAAGCGATGAGCGGTGATGTGTGCTCCCGCTTCATTGCTGGCAGCCGCCGTTCATCTACTGGTATTACCAGTAGATGAACGGCGGGGTGAGCGGCTTTCCATAGCGTCCTGCTATGAAAAGCCGTTCACCCCTGCTGGCATTGCTGGGCAGCGGGGAAAAGTGCTCAGTGTGTATGCACTGAGCGCTTTTCAGCCCAGAGATGTCAGCGATCATTGCTGTGCATACATGCTGGGCAAAAACACCCAGTGTGTATGCACCTTTTAAGGTGTGGACACACGGTGAGATAAATCTGTAATATTTTGACTATATAGTCAAAATCTTATGAAAAGTTAGTGCACATCTCAAGGTGTTAGCTTGCGATACAGATTCGATTCCGATGCACACTCCCGTGGGGTTGGTATCGTAAGGCTAGATAGACACTTCAGGCAAGTCATTACTGAAATTAGAAGATATATGTTACCTATAGTGAGAGGATGGTATCAAAGACATTATAAACAAGAAATCTACAGCGTTGCAGACAGAAATTACTATGCATAAAAATCCTACTGTGATCATGTGAAATACCATAACATTTATTATAAAAAACACAAGTGACACAAGCCGTCAAGTGTCACATAAAAAGTGCGGCATCCTAAAATCAGAATTTCCCCCCTCCAAAAAAAAAAACGGATGATAGATGATTTCTGTGGAAATAGCAATAACTATTGATTTCTGTAGTCAGTCACCTTAAAATCGATGACTGACGAAAAGAAGCAGGTTTTGCTTACTGGAAACTTTCTTTCATTAAAGACTACAGCACTAAATTCTAATTAGTTTAAAGTGAGTGAGTCCGTGACACCTACATCACATATAGCGCATATACTCACCTGCAAACAAATGACCCAACTGAATCTGGGTCACTGTGGATCCAATCCAACAGTGTATGGTCCACAGAATGCTATAACAAATGCGGTAATCCTTCTTAGCATCAACTGCCCATTGATATTATAAAAAGCTGCATAAATCCAGACTGCAATTTACTAATATTTACATACTTTCCACGATGACCAGTATTGGGGGTGTCTATAAAACCACAATGTAGCTATATGCTCCTTTTTCTGGGCCAGTTTTATGTAGCAGGTAGTGGGTGCCCCCATTGGGCTGGGTAAATAATTAGATTCCACATTTACAAAAAAATTATAATTTAGAGCAGTTTATAACTGACCCTATATTTACTAAACTGCAGGTTTTCAAAGTTGCAGAGTATCAGTGGCTTTGACTTTTATAGATTGAAAACGCCAATAGTAATAAATGGTTAAGCCCGACTAATCATTTATTACTATTGGGTTTTAAAGGGTTGTCGTTAATATATCTGTGCTCGGGATCACGATAGTCAGAATCACAACAGTAACTATTGGGGTTAGGCACTAAGGGGGGGGGGGGGGGGTTAAGCTGTGGCGGAGGATTTATCAGCCAGGAAACAGCACACCAGTCCAGGGTATTCATGCAATTTAGCCGCAGATAGTTTTGTTGTGCAGTATAGAAAACACAAATCCTAATCAGTCTGGGCACTAACTAAACAACAGGATCCCTCTCTGAGTAGTAGGACCTAATGCCCCCACCACAACAAAGTCATATGCACAGTACTCGCGGTCAGTACTGTACGTCACAGTGTCTCTGAACAAATATAGAAAATGTACCAGGTGCAAACAATCTGAAAAGTAATTGATAACTGAATGCAATTAAGATCAACTTAACATGCTGCACCTTAATGTGCAATCTGTTTTGCACAATATAAAACAATAAGTAAATGAAAAGTTCTGATCTAATCTGCGCAGAAATATACTTGTACAAATTTATTACAATCAAATCACACTGTAAAAATCTTTGTAAATATATTACAAAGTCACCACAAACTTGAAAACATTGTCTAAAAACAATTAGTGCTAAATATTCTGGATCTGTGAACAAGCCTGTCACCCCAGGTAGTGAGATACTGAATCAGAACCCTGACACACCTTATATCAGCCTCTCAATCTGAATACCTGAAGACCCAGGTCTCTCTCTCTGTCTGTCTGTCTGTCTCTCTCTCTCTCTCTCTCTCTCTCTCTCTCTCTCGCCATAACCCCAGGAACCTTTAACCAACTTTCTCTTATGTCCTAGAGGATGCTGGGGACTCCAAAAGGACCATGGGGTATAGACGGGATCTGCAGGAGCCTGGGCACACTGAAAAGACCTAAAACTGGGTGTGAGCTGGCTCCTCCCTCCACGCCCCTCCTCCAGACCCCAGTTAGACTTTGTGCCCAGGACTGACTGGACACTCACTAGGGGAGCTCTCTGAGTTTCTCTGGAAAAGACTTTTGTTAGGTTTTTTATTTTCAGGGAGACCTGCTGACTACAGGCTCCCTGCAGCGTGGGAGTGAGGGGAGAGAAGCAGACCTACTTCTTAGTTTAAGGGCTCTGCTTATCGGCTACTGGACACCATTAGCTCCAGAGGGTTCGATCACTTGGTGCGCCTAGCTGCTTGTTCCCGGAGCCACGCAGTCACCCCCCTCACTGAAGCCAGAAGAAAGAAGTCGGGTGAGTATGAGAAGATCAGAAGACTTCAGGACGGCAGAAGACTTCGGTAACCAGGTACAGCGCAGCGGTAACGCTGCGCTCCATGCTCCCACACACGATCACTGACGGCACTCACAGGGTGCAAGGCGCTGGGGAAGGGCGCCCTGGGCAGCAGGTTACTGGGGTCCGGGAGTCGGCAGAAGCCTTTTCGGTGCCTCGGCACCGTTTCTCAGACCCCCGCCGGCATTTTCAATTTTTCAAATCTGGCGGGCTGAAGCGGAGCTTAGCCGCGCGGGTCACAGCACCATTTTTTCTCCTCCACGCAGCTGAAGGAGACGCTGGCCCGGGACCTCCACGACTCCTCGCAAGTAACGGGGAGATATCCGAAGGGGGGGGGGGGGCGCAGTTGTGGTGCGTTGGTTATTATTATTTAAAGCAGCGCTGGTCATATATATCCCTTATAGGGATATTGGGTCACTGGGGTGTGAGCTGGCATACTCTTTCTGTGTCCTCTATCTGGGCTTCACTGTGGGCCTGTCCCCTAGCTGAAACATTGTGTGTGTCGGTGTGTCGATTAAACGTGTCTGCATGTCTGAGGCTGAATGTGATTCGCCGGAGGAGGTTGTTGGGGGAGCGGATGCGGGTCTGGATTTGGGCCTGTCGGCGCAGCCGACACCTGATTTACTCACACTACTAAGTACAATCAATACAAATGTAGCTTCTTTATCAAAGAGGTTGGATAAGTCTGAGTCACAGACGCAGGTGTGGAAAAAGTTTATAGAGGAGGCTTTGTCTCAGGTGCAGACCCCATCGGGTTCGCAAAAGCGGTCGTTTACTCAGGTGGTAGATACTGATACCGACACGGACTCTGATTCTGAGGTCGATTTTTCTGGGGCTGCTTTGCATCCACGTTTAGTGAAGAGTATTCAGTACATGATTGTGGCTATAAAAGATGTTTTACACATTTCTGATGAGCCGGCGGTGCAGGAAACAAGGATTTGCTTGTTCAAAGGGAAAAAACCTGAGGTGAAGTTTCCCCCCGCTCATGAAATGAATACTCTTAGTGAAAAGGCTTGTGAGTCGCCGGATAAGAGGTGGCAGATTCCCAAGAGGATTTACATGGCGCATCCTTTCCCCTCTTGATGACAGGGAAAAATGGGAGTCGTCTCCAAATGTTGACAGCTCTATCTCGTTTGTCTAAGAAAGTGGCGCTTCCGTCTCCTGACACGGCAGCTCTCAAGGATCTGGCGGATCGCAAGCTGGAGACGTGTCTGAAGTCCATTTTCGCTAATACGGGTGCATTGGTCAGACGTGCAGTGGCGTCGGTGTGGGTGAGTAGTGCTATTGCTAAATGGGCTGAGAATGTAGCTAATGATATGGATACCCTTGATAAAGATAATGTTCTTTTGACTCTTGGTTATATCAAGGACGCTGCAGATTACCTGAAGGATGCGGCGAGGGATGTTTGTCTCTTGGGATCAAGAGCCAATGCCATGTCGATATCGGCAAGGAGGGCGTTGTGGATCCATCAATGGAATGCGGATGCCGACTCCAAGAGAGCTATGGAAGCTTTAGCCTTCAAAGGTAATGTCTTGTTTGGGGACGGCTTGGCGGACCTGGTCTCTACCGCGACGGCGGGTAAGTCCTCTTTTCTTCCCTATGTTCCCACACAACACAAAAAGGCACCACATCAGCAGATGCAGTCCTTTTGTCCCAGTAAGTATAGGCGTGGAAAAGGTTCGTCCTTCCTCGCTTCTAAAGGTAAAGGAAGGGGTAGGAAGTCGCCTGCCGTGTCGGGCGCCCAGGACCAAAAGTCCTCCCCTGCCTCTACCAAGTCCACCGCATGACGCTGGGGCTTCCCTGGGGGAGTCCGGACCAGTGGGGGGCCGTCTCCGAGCCTTCAGTCAGGTCTGGATTCAATCCGACCTGGATCCTTGGGTCCTAGAGATTGTGTCTCAGGGATACAAACTGGAGTTTCGGGAGGTGCCCCCTCACCGGTTTTTCATTTCGCCCTTACCAGTGTCTCTTCCGGACAGGGATCTGGTGCTGGCAGCGATACAAAAATTGTGTCAACAGAGGGTCATTGTTCCCGTTCCCCCGTCACAACGGGGGGAGGGGTTCTACTTGAGCCTATTTGTTGTGCCGAAACCGGACGGTTCGGTCAGACCGATTCTGAATCTAAAATCCCTCAATCCATACTTGAAAGTTTTCAAGTTCAAGATAGAATCTCTTCGAGCGGTAATTTCCAGCCTAGAAGGGGGGGATTGTCTGGCGCCAGTCGACATAAAGGATGCCTACTTACACGTCCCGATATTTCCTTCGCATCAGGCCTTCCTCAGGTTTGTGATACAGGATTCTCATTACCAATTTCAGATGTTGCCGTTTGGCCTTTCTACGACCCCGAGGATTTTCACCAAGGTCATGGCAGAAATGATGGTTCTCCTTCGCAAGCAAGGGGTTACAATTATCCCGTACTTGGACGATCTCCTGATAAAGGCGAGGTCCAAGGAAAGGTTGCTAAGGAGTGTAGATTTGGTGCTGTCGGTGCTGCGACAGCACGATTGGGTGGTAAATTTGCCAAAATCTCAGTTGATTCCGACCACTCTGCTGCCTTTTCTGGGCATGATTCTGGACACGGTGTTACGGAGAGTATTTCTTCCAGAAGAAAAAGCTTTGGAACTGCAGACGATGGTCAGGGAACTTCTGAGGCCGAAGACTGTGTCCATCCATCACTGTACTCAGGTTCTGGGGAAGATGGTTGCGGCGTACAAAGCCATTCCGTTTGGCAGGTTTCATGCCCGGGTGTTTCAGTGGGACTTACTGAGCAAATGGTCCGGGTCTCACCTGCACATGCACCGGAAGATAAGTCTATCTCGCAGAGCCAGAATTTCTCTCCTGTGGTGGCTACAAAGTTCTCACCTCCTGGAAGGTCGCCGGTTCGGTATCCTGGACTGGGTACTTCTGACAACAGATGCAAGTCTCCGGGGCTGGGGTGCAGTCACCCAAGGCAGAAACTTCCAGGGGAGATGGTCGCCCCAGGAAGCGGGTCTCCACATAAATGTTCTCGAGTTAAAAGCCATTAACAACGGCCTGCTACAAGCGAGAAGCCTTCTTCAGGATCGATCTGTCCTGGTACAGTCAGACCACATCACAGCGGTGGCACATATCAACCGTCAAGGCGGAACAAGGAGCAGAGCGGCAATGTCGGAGGCCACAAGAATCCTTCGCTGGGCGGAACAACACATGAGCGCTCTGGCAGCAGTCTTCCTTCCGGGAGTGGGCAACTGGGAAGCGGATTTCCTCAGCAGACACGATCTCCATCCGGGAGAGTGGGCTCTTCACCAAAAGGTTTTTGCGGAGGTGACGAACCCTTGGGGAATTCCATTGATCGACATGATGGCGTCTCGTCTCAACAAGAAGCTCCCGAGGTATTGTTCCAGGTCAAGGGACCCCCAAGCCAGTGCGGTGGACGCCCTGGTGTCTCCGTGGGTGTTCAAGTCGGTGTATGTGTTCCCTCCACTTCCTCTCATTCCAAAGGTACTGGGGATCATTCGTCGAGCAAGGGTTCAGGCGATTCTCGTCGTTCCAGATTAGCCAAGAAGGGCCTGGTATCCGGATTTTCAGGAATTACTTGTGGAAGATCCTTGGCCGCTTCCTCTAAGAGAGGACCTGTTGTTGCAGGGTCCATGCTTGTTTCCAGACTTACCGTGGCTGCGTTTGACGGCATGGAAGTTGAGCGCCAGATCTTCGCTCGTAAGGGTATTCCCTGGGAGGTCATTCCTACTCTCCTCAAGGCTAGGAAGGAGGTTACAGCAAAACATTATCACCGTATTTGGAAGAAGTATGTTTCCTGGTGTGAGACTAAAAGGGCTCCTGCGGAAGAATTTAATTTGGGGCGTTTGCTCCACTTTTTGCAGGCAGGTGTAGATGCAGGCCTGAAATTGGGCTCCATCAAGGTGCAGATTTCGGCATTGTCTATTTTCTTTCAAAGGGAATTAGCTGCCCTCCCAGAGGTTCAGACGTTTGTGAAAGGAGTTTTGCATATCAATCCTCCGTTTGTGCCTCCTGTGGTCCCATGGGATCTTGACGTGGTCTTACAGTTTCTCATGTCTTCCTGGTTTGAGCCTTTGCGTAAGGTTGAGTTGAAGTTTCTCACCTGGAAGGTAGTCATGCTGTTGGCGCTGGCATCTGCCAGGCGAGTGTCTGAGTTGGCGGCATTATTTCATAAGAGCCCGTACTTTGATTTTTCATTCAGATAGGGCAGAATTGAGGACTCGTTAACAATTTTTACCGAAGGTGGTGTCTTCGTTTCACATTAACCAACCTATTGTGGTACCGGTGGCTAAGGATGCTGTGGCAGTTCCAAGGTCTCTGGATGTGGTGAGGGCTTTGAAGATCTACGTAGCCCGAACGGCTGTTGCCAGGAAAACGGAGGCACTGTTTGTCCTATATGCTTCTAACAAGATTGGTCATCCTGCTTCAAAACAGACTATTGCACGCTGGATTTGTAGTACGATTCAGCAGTCTCATTCTTCGGCCGGGTTACCGGTGCCGAAGTCAGTTAAAGCCATTTTACCAGGAAAGTGGGCTCGTCTTGGGCGGCTGCCCGGGGCGTGTCTGCTTTACAGCTTTGCCGAGCGGCCACCTGGTCAGGTTCAAACACGTTTGCAAAGTTCTATAAATTTGATACCCTGGCTGATGAGGACCTTGAGTTTGCTCAGTCGGTGCTGCAGAGTCGTCCGCACTCTCCCGCCCGGTCTGGAGCTTTGTTATAAACCCCATGGTCCTTTTGGAGTCCCCAGCATCCTCTAGGACGTAAGAGAAAATAGGATTTTGGTACTTACCGGTAAATCCTTATCTCCTAGTCCGTAGAGGATGCTGGGCGCCCATCCCAGTGCGGACTGTTACTTGCAGTGTTCTCTTGTCGGTTCACTTAGTTTATACACTGGTTGTGTATTTCTGTTTTCAGCTTGTTGCTGTTTATTCATACTGTTATCTGGTTTACTGTTACTCCGGTGGTATGGTTGTGGTGTGGGCTGGTATGTTTGTAGCCCTTAGTTTATACAAAAAGCCTTTCCTCGAAATGTCCGTCTCTCCTGGGCACAGTTCCTATGACTGGGGTCTGGAGGAGGGGTGTGGAGGGAGGAGCCAGTTCACACCCAGTTTTAGGTCTTTTCAGTGTGCCCAGGCTCCTGCGGGTCCCGTCTATACCCCATGGTCCTTTTGGAGTCCCCAGCATCCTCTACGGACTAGGAGAAAAGGATTTACCGGTAAGTACCAAAATCCTATTTTTTTACTTAAGACCAATATCTACAAAATTTGTTTTGCAGAAACCAATATTTTTCCTGGGGGGTTTAAATCATGTAGGTCAGAAACCGCAGGCAAACATATTTCATTTATAACTTTACCAGTGCTTTTATCATAATATGTTTATTTTGTGATCTATTATATGTGCCTACGTAGAATCTGGGTACTATATAGTCTGTCTACCCAAAATGCATATTTAATTGGAACAGATGCAGCTTAATAAAATGACAAAATATGCCACACATACCCTGGGCACAATCTATAAACATTTTTGGGTTATGCTGAATTTTTTATTTTATTTTTCCCTGGCTACAATGCAGTTTATTTGGGGTAAATTTACTAAAGGTCGATAGAAATAGAAAAAACATTTTTTTTTTTTTTTTAATCAAAGTCACTGTTTCAGGGGTTAAAAATGCACATTTGCTGACGTGATTTAAAAAAATGTTCGTTTTTAAATGTTAGTACGCTTGTAATTTATCCTCTAAAACACATCGATTTAGATTGATTTTTAAGTAGATTAAAATCAGCCTTTAGTAAATTTTGTCCTTTTATATCAAGTTTGGATGAAAGCACAAGTATATCAACTGGATCTGCGCTGCCACCACTTGTTTGGCTGGAGAATTGCACATTCTACATTGCTGATATACATTACAACATATCAAATTCAAATGGCAACACATTTCCTGTAGTGCTCCCTGATATGTAGACCTTCTATTTAGAACTTACTTCCCTCATGACCAGCTCCACTTCTACTCAAATATCTTGTTTCCTAGTGGCTTTCTCTTGATTACTGAGCATGCACACATATGATCATTTGATTAGTGTCACATGATTTGTAGCACACCTTAACAAGTCCAGAGCAACAGTTAATTAAAACTCTGCCTTAGGTATTATTTAACAGATTGTTTTCTCAAAAATGGTATGCATGCTGAAAACTACATTGCAATAAAGCTTTTCCTCAGGCTGCAGCATTGTTAGATTTCTCAAAACTACATGACAAATGCTATTTAATAAATTACACAATATTGTCAAATTAATGTTATTGCTGTCCTTGAGCGTTTCAGTCATGGCAAATTACCAGGTATTTATTTCTCTTACGTCCTAGAGGATGCTGGGGACTCCGTAAGGACCAAGGGGTATAGACGGGCTCCGCAGGAGACATGGGCACTCTAAAGAACTTTTAGTATGGGTGTGCACTGGCTCCTCCCTCTATGCCCCTCCTCCAGACCTCAGTTAGATTTTGTGCCCAGAGGAGATAGGGTGCATTACAGGGGAGCTTTCCAGAGTTTCTCTGAAAAAGAATTTTGTTAGGTTTTTTATTTTCAGGGAGCACTGCTGGCAACAGGCTCCCTGCATCGTGGGACTGAGGAGTGAGAAGCAGACCTACTTAAATGATAGGCTCTGCTTCTTAGGCTACTGGACACCATTAGCTCCGGGGGGAGTCGGAACGCATGTCTCACCCCGCTGTTCGTCCCAGAGCCGCGCCGCCGTCCTCCTCACAGAGCCGGAAGATAGAAGCCGGGTGAGTATAAGAAGTAAAGAAGACTTCAAGGCGGCAGAAGATTTCAGATCTTCACTGAGGTAAGCGCACAGCGGTAACGCTGCGCGCCATTGCTCCCACACACTACACAGACGGAGCAGACACTGATGGGTGCTGGGCGCATGGGGGGCGCCCCGGGCAGCAATAGACCTCTGGACTGGCATATAAGGGTACATTAGGCTGCGGAGGCAGTAAATGCAGAGATCCCCCGCCATTTTTTGTATATTGAAGCGGGACCGAAGCCCGTCGCTGGAGAGGGCAGAGCTTGATCCCTCAGCACTAACAGCGCCATTTTCTCCACAGAACGCTGCAGAAAAGCTGGCTCCCCGGACCCTCCCCTGCTGAACTCTGTGACAGAGGGCTGAAAGGGGGGGGGGGGGGGGGGGGGCGTGTTTTACGGCGCAGTGAGTATATACACATTGATTATATATATATATATAAAAAGCGCTATCTGGGTTTTATTCCAGTATCAGTTGGCGCTGGGTGTGTGCTGGCATACTCTCTCTCTGTCTCCCCAAAGGGCCTTGTTGGAGAATTGTCCCATTATAGATATATCCCTGTGTGTGTGGGGGTGTCCGTACGTGCGTGTCGGCATGTCTGAAGCGGAAGGCTCGTCGAAGGAGGAGGTGGAGCAGATGTGTGGTGTCTCCATCGGCAACGCCGACTCATGATTGGATGGACATGTGTCATATGTTAAATACAAGTGTGGCCTCATTACATAAGAGACTGGACAAAGCAGAGTCCAGGGAGAAAGCAGGGAGTCAATCCACAGATTGGACTGGGTCACAGGGCCCTTCTGGGTCTCAAAAACGTCCCCTATCCCAAATAGTAGACACTGGTACCGACACGGATTCTGACTCCAGTGTCGACTACGATGATGCAAAATTACACCCAAGGGTGGCAAAAAGTATTCAGTGTATGATTATTGCAATAAAAGATGTTTTGCATATCACTGATGACCCCTCTGTCCCTGACACGAGGGTGCGCATGTATAAGGAAAAGAAACCTGAGGTAACCTTTCCCCCATCTCATGAGCTTAACGAGTTATTTGAAAAAGCTTGGGAAACTCCAGATAAAAAACTGCAGATTCCCAAAAGGGTTCTTATGGCGTATCCTTTCCCTGCACAGGACAGAGTACGTTGGGAATCCTCTCCCAGGGTGGACAAGGCTTTAACACGCCTGTCCAAGAAGGTGGCGCTACCGTCTCCGGACACGGCAGCCCTCAAGGATCCTGCTGATCGCAGACAGGAGACTACTATAAAGTCTATTTATGTGCATACAGGTGCTTTGCTCAGACCGGCAATAGCATCGGCATGGGTATGTAGCGCAGTAGCAGCATGGACAGATACCTTGTCAGCTGACCTTGATACCCTAGACAGGGATACAGTTTTATTAACCTTAGCCCACATTAAAGACGCAGTCTTATATATGAGGGACGCTCAAAGAGACGTTGGGCTGCTGGGTTCCAGAGCCAATGCCATGGCTATTTCTGCGAGACTAGCTTTATGGACCCGCAAGTGGACGGGTGATGCAGACTCAAAGAAGCATATGGAGGTTTTACCTTACAAGGGTGAAGTGTTGTTTGGGGAGGGACTCGCGGACCTGGTTTCCACAGCTACCGCGGGTAAATTACCTTTTTACCTTTTGTTCCCCAACAGCAAAAGAAAACTCCACAGTATCAGATGCAGTCCTTTCGGTCGCGTAAGTCCAGAAGAGGTCGGGGCTCCTCCTTCCTTGCCAGAGGTAAGGGTAGAGGAAAGAGAACACCTGCTTCGGCTAGTTCCCAGGAGCAGAAGTGCTACCCGGCTTCTACAAAATCCACTGCATGACGCTGGGGCTCCCCTAAGGGAGTCCGCACCAGTGGGGGCACGCCTTCGACTCTTCAGTCAGATCTGGGTTCTTTCAGATGTGGATACTTGGGCGATGGAAATTGTTTCCCAAGGCTACAAGCTGGAATTCGAAGAGGTGCCCCCTCGCCGATTTTTCAAGTCGGCCTTGACAGCTTCACCCCCGGAGAGGGAAGTAGTGTTAGCGGCAATTCAAAAGCTGTGTCAACAGCAAGTGATTGTCAAGGTTCCCCTGGTCCAACGGGGAAAAGGGTACTATTCAACCCTGTTCGTGGTCCCGAAGCCGGATGGTTCGGTCAGACCCATTTTAAATCTGAAATCCCTAAACCTGTACTTGAAAAAGTTCAAATTCAAGATGGAATCGCTCCGAGCTGTAATATCCAGCCTGGAAGGGGGGGATTTTATGGTGTCACTAGACATAAAGGACGCATACCTTCATGTCCCCATATATCCCCCTCATCAGGAGTACCTGAGATTCGCTATACAGGACTGTGATTACCAGTTTCAGACGTTGCCGTTTGGGCTTTCCACGGCCCCGAGGATTTTCACCAAGGTGATGGCGGAGATGATGGTGCTCCTGCGCAGGCAGGGAGTCACAATTATCCCATACTTGGACGATCTCCTGATAAAGGCGAGATCGAGAGATCAATTGTTGAAGAGCGTTTTGCTCTCCCTGAGAGTGCTGCAACAGCACGGTTGGATTCTCAATCTGCCAAAGTCACAATTGGTTCCAACGACTCGGCTATCATTCCTAGGCATGATTCTGGACATGGAACAAAAGAGGGTTTTTCTCCCATTGGAAAAGGCCCAGGACCTCAAGAACATGGTCAGAGACCTGCAAAAACCAAAAAGAGTGTCTGTTCATCAATGCACTCGAGTTCTGGGGAAAATGGTGGCAGCCTACGAGGCCATCCCCTTCGGCAGGTTCCATGCGAGGACATTTCAGTGGGACCTTCTGGACAAGTGGTCCGGGTCCCATCTACAAATACATCAGAAAATAACCCTGTCCCCCAGGGCCAGGGTGTCTCTCCCGTGATGGCTGCAGAGTGCTCACCTTCTAGAGGGTCGCAGGTTCGGCATTCAAGACTGGGTTCTGGTGACCACGGACGCGAGCCTCCGAGGATGGGGAGCAGTCACACAAGGAAGACATTTTCAGGAACTATGGTCAAGCCAGGAGGTTTGTCTACACATCAACATACTGAAATTGAGGACCATATACAACGGCCTACGACAAGCGGAGAATCTTCTTCGCGACCTACCGGTTCTGATTCAATCAGACAACATCACAGCCGTGGCTCATGTAAACCGCCAAGGCGGGACAAGGAGCAGAGTGGCGATGGCGGAAGCCGCCAGGATTCTTCGCTGGGCGGAAAATCACGTAAGCACTCTGTCAGCTGTCTTCATTCCGGGAGTGGACAACTGGGAAGCAGACTTCCTCAGCAGACACGATCTCCATCCAGGAGAGTGGGGACTTCATCAAGAAGTTTTTGCAGAGATTGCAAGTCTTTGGGGAATTCCTCAAATAGACATGATGGCGTCACGCCTCAACAAGAAGCTTCGGAGGTATTGTGCCAGGTCACGGGACCCTCAAGCAGTATCGGTGGACGCCCTGGTGACACCATGGGTGTTTCAGTCGGTCTATGTGGTCCCTCCTCTTCCTCTCATCTCAAAAATATTGAGAATCATAAGACGAAAAAGAGTGCAGACAATACTCATTGTTCCAGATTGGCCTCGAAGGGCCTGGTACTCAGATCTTCAGGAAATGCTCACAGAAGATCCGTGGCCTCTTCCTCTCAGGGAGGACCTGTTACAGCAGGGGCCCTGCGTGTTCCAAGACTTACCGCGGTTACGTTTGATGGAAGGTACAGATTTCGGCCCTATCTATATTCTTCCAGAAGGAATTGGCTTCTCTCCCAGAAGTCCAGACGTTTGTGAAGGGAGTGCTGCACATCCAACCCCCCTTTGTGCCCCCAGTGGCACCGTGGGACCTTAACGTGGTGTTAAGTTTCCTAAAATCTCACTGGTTTGAACCTCTTCAAACGTTTGAATTTAAATTTCTCACGTGGAAGGTGGTCATGTTATTGGCCTTCGCATCTGCAAGGCGGGTGTCCGAATTGGCGGCCTTGTCCCACAAGAGCCCCTATTTGATTTTCCATGTGGATAGAGCGGAGTTGAGGACTCGTCCTCAATTTTTGCCTAAGGTGGTTTCTTCATTGCATATGAACCAACCTATTGTGGTGCCTGTGGCTACGGGGAACTTGGAGGACTCCAAGTCCCTGGATGTAGTCAGGGCCTTTAAAAATTTATGTAGCCCGGACGGCTAGGGTTAGGAAAACAGAGGCTCTGTTTGTCCTGTATACAGCCAACAAAGTTGGCGCTCCTGCTTCTAAGCAGACTATTGCTCGCTGGATCTGTAACACGATTCAGCAGGCTCATTCTACGGCTGGATTGCCGTTACCAAAGTCTGTAAAGGCCCATTCCACTAGGAAGGTGGGCTCTTCTTGGGCGGCTGCCCGAGGCGCCTCGGCATTACAGCTTTGCCGAGCAGCTACTTGGTCGGGTTCAAACACTTTTGCAAAATTCTACAAGTTTGATACCCTGGCTGATGAGGACCTTGCGTTTGCTCAGTCGGTGCTGCAGAGTCATCCGCACTCTCCCGCCCGGTTTGGAGCTTTGGTATAAAGCCCATGGTCCTTACGGAGTCCCCAGCATCCTCTAGGACGTAAGAGAAAATAAGATTTTAAACCTACCGGTTAATCTTTTTCTCCTAGTCCGTAGAGGATGCTGGGCGCCCGTCCCAGTGCGGACTAAATCTGCAAGTCTTGTATATAGTTGTTGCTTACATAATGGTTATGTTGCAGTTGGAATCGGTCTTTGACTGATACTGTTTTTTGTTCATACTGTTACCTGGTTGAGAATTTTCCAGGTTCTATGGTATGATTGGTGTGGGCTGGTATGAATCTTGCCCTTAGATTAACAAAATCCTTTCCTCATGTTGTCCATCTCCTCTGGGCACAGTTTCTCTAACTGAGGTCTGGAGGAGGGGCATAGAGGGAGGAGCCAGTGCACACCCATACTAAAAGTACTTTATAGTGCCCATGTCTCCTGCGGAGCCCGTCTATACCCCCTGGTCCTTAGGGAGTCCCCAGCATCCTCTACGGACTAGGAGAAAAAGATTTACCGGTAGGTTTAAAATCTTATTTTTACATCCCTTATATCCCTTTCACACATGCGGCTACATCCTGGGTTTTTGTACGTGAACACACATCAACCCGGAATGTCTGCATGTGTGAACGGAAGCAGCCCGGGATTAAGGGGGTCATTCCGAGTTGATCGTAGCTGTGCTAAATTTAGCACAGCTACGATCATTCACACTGACATGCGGGGGGACGCCCAGCACAGGGCTAGTCTGCCCCGCATGTCAGTTCCGCCCCCCCCACAGAAGTGCAAGCCTTTGCACTTCAAGGGTAGCTCCCGGCCCGCGCAGCTTTAGCGTGCTGGCCAGGAGCTACTCATAACTTCCCCCGTTCGCTCCGGCCACCCCTGCATTGGCCGGACCGCTACCACGAAACGGTGGCCAAACGCTGCCGTTCCGCCCAGCGACTGCCTCTGCCTGTCAATCAGGCAGAGGCGATCGCAGCCCTGCTGTGGCCTTCGGCCATCTGGCATATGGTTCCGGTGCATGCGCAGTAGAGACCCGTTTCCTCGGCTGCAACAAACAGCAGCGAGCGAACGGGTCAGAATGACCCCCTAAATCCCATGTCCATGGCCCTGCTCCCACCTAAAGTCATGGAGCAGAAAACAGGAATTTGCTGTCAGCTTGACCCGCCAAATCCCCAGGTCACATGTTTTATAGTAGCAACCTGATCAGCATTGGGGTAGGACGGTAATATTACTTCTGCCATGGTGCCCTTCTCAAATATTGGTCTTGTTGGCTAATACAATTAGATGCAAGGTTCCATAGTAACTGATTACGGTTTCTAGGCGCAAGCAAGATTATTACTTGGAACACAGCTAGTAAAATCATTGCCCTTTTAAATATCTGGTGTAAACACAATCAGCAGCGCTGGGTTTTACAACTCAATGCTAGTGTTTTTAATGATGACAGCCTGGGCCAATTTTTGTAAGTGGTATTTAAAGTTACAGTTTTGTATTTATTTTTATTTTTTTTGTAAAGTAGACCCTGGTGTTTTGAATGGGAAAGTCTATATTTTCCAACCCAAAACAATAGGAAGCGCCTCTAGAAAAACTGCCTCTCTGAATCCTACCTATACCCCTTTCAGACATAAAACCTTGGCTCAAACATGAGCAGAGGTTGAAAACGGGGCTCTCTTTACTTGTGCCTATTCACACATGGACGATAACCCCAGTTATTCCCGGGTCATCACCCTTCGCACCAGACCCGAGTCTTCCAGCTTACAGTGGGCGCTTGGAGATCTCATATCCAAGCGCTACTGTCCTCCACCAATCAGCTCCTTTTAGGCGTGACCCGGGTCATACCATTCAGACAGGAGCTGGGACACTGTACCAGGTTCCTAGTCCCGGAAATAACCCTGGTCTTTTGAAGGCGCACTAGACCCATGGGGACTGCAACCCAGATAGACCCATTCAGACTTAAGCCAGACCCAGGTTGATGCGCGTTCATGGCAAAATACCCAGGTACTTGGCTTATTTTTGAAAGACGGTTTACAAAATATCTTTGTGTTTTACTAATCGCTCTGTGCCAAAATCCACCAAGTCAGCAACCATTGCCTTACTGGTATATTACTTCTATACAGCACTCAATGTGCATAATCAGCAGGGGTTCTGGTATGAGTGGTCGACCATGGTAAGGTCCACCACTATTAGTCGACATAGACATGGTTGACATTGACTAATTGCCATTTTCATGTGTCGACTAAGGACAGGTCGACACATGAAAAGGTCGACGTGGATTTCTTAACTGTTTTTTGTGTCATTTTTTTTTCCGTAACATGACCAGGAACCCCAGTTAGTGTACCGCTCGCCATGCTGAGGGCAAGGTGCCTCGCTCTACCACTGCGCTCGGCACAGGTTATCGTTCCCAATCGTAGTCCACGTGGATGGTAACGTATGAAAAAGTTACAAATCTATTTTTTAAAAAGCCATGTCGACTATATGTCCATGTCAACTTAATGACTGTCGACCATCCTGTCAAAGTAAAAAAAAATATTACATAAAGAGAACATACAAACCACACACATTTAAGTCGCTATACTTGCAAATATGCGCAGCGAGCACAGCAATAATAAGATTTTACTCACCGGTAAATCTATTTCTCGTAGTCCGTAGTGGATGCTGGGTACTCCGTAAGGACCATGGGGAATAGACGGGCTCCGCATGAGACTGGGCACTTCTTTAAAGAAAAGATTAGGTACTACATCTGGTGTGCACTGGCTCCTCCCTCTATGCCCCTCCTCCAGACCTCAGTTAGGGAAACTGTGTCCGGAAGAGCTGACATTTCAAGGAAAGGATTTGGAATCCAGGGTAAGACACATACCAGCCACACCAATCACACCGTACAACTCGTGATAACTATACCCAGTTAACAGTATGAACAACAACTGAGCCTCATTAACTGATGGCTCAGAACAAAAAACCTTATAGTTAAGCAATAACTATATACAAGTATTGCAGAATTCCGCACTTGGGACGGGCTCCCAGCATCCACTACGGACTACGAGAAATAGATTTACCGGTGAGTAAAATCTTATTTTCTCTGACGTCCTAGTGGATGCTGGGTACTCCGTAAGGACCATGGGGATTATACCAAAGCTCCCAAACGGGCGGGAGAGTGCGGATGACTCTGCAGCACCGAATGAGCAAACTCAAGGTCCTCCTCAGCCAGGGTATCAAACTTGTAGAATTTTGCAAACGTGTTTGATCCCGACCAGGTAGCAGCTCGGCAAAGTTGTAAAGCCGAGACCCCTCGGGCAGCCGCCCAAGAAGAGTCCACCTTCTTCGTGGAATGGGCTTTGACTGATTTAGGATGCGGCAGTCCAGCCGCTGAATGTGCAAGTTGAATCGTGCTACAGATCCAGCGAGCAATAGTCTGCTTAGAAGCAGGAGCACCCAGCTTGTTGGGTGCATGCAAGATAAACAGCGAGTCAGTTTTTCTGACTCTAGCTGTCCTGGAAACATAGATTTTCAGGGCCCGGACTACATCCAGCAACTTGGAAGCCTCCAAGTCCCGAGTAGCCGCAGGCACCACAATAGGTTGGTTCAAATGAAACGCCGATACCACCTTAGGGAGAAATTGGGGACGAGTCCTCAATTCTGCCCTGTACATGACAAAGCCGCCAATTCTGACACACGCCTAGCCGAAGCCAAGGCCAAAAGCATGACCACTTTCCACGTGAGATATTTCAACTCCACGGTCTGAAGTGGCTCAAACCAATGTGATTTTAGGAAATCCAACACAACGTTGAGATCCCAAGGTGCCACTGGAGGCACAAAAGGAGGCTGAATATGCAGCACTCCCTTAACAAACGTCTGAACTTCAGGCAGTGAAGCCAGTTCTTTTTGAAAGAAAATAGACGGGGCTGAAATCTGGACTTTAATGGATCCCAATTTTAGGCCCATAGTCACTCCTGACTGTAGGAAGTGCATAAATCGACCCAGCTGAAATTCTTCTGTTGGGGCCTTCATAGCCTCACACCAAGCAACATATTTTCGCCATATGCGGTGATAATGTTTTGCTGTCACATCCTTCCTAGCTTTTATCAGCGTAGGAATGACTTCAACCGGAATGCCCTTTTCCATCAGGATCCGGCGTTCAACCGCCATGCCGTCAAACGCAGCCGCGGTAAGTCTTGGAACAGACAGGGCCCCTGCTGTAGCAGGTCCTGTCTGAGAGGCAGAGGCCAAGGGTCCTCTGAGATCATTTCTTGTAGTTCCGGGTACCAAGTCCTTCTTGGCCAATCCGGAACGATGAGTATAGTTCTTTCTCCTCTCTTTCTTATTATCCTCAGTACCTTTGGTATGAGAGGAAGAGGAGGGAACACATAAACCGACTGGTACACCCACGGTGTCACTAGAGCGTCCACAGCTATCGCCTGAGGGTCCCTTGACCTGGCGCAATATCTTTAGCTTTTTGTTGAGGCGGGACGCCATCATGTCCACCTGTGGCCTTTCCCAACGATTTACAATCATTTGGAAGACTTCTGGATGAAGTCCCCACTCTCCCGGGTGGAGGTCGTGCCTGCTGAGGAAGTCTGCTTCCCAGTTGTCCACTCCCGGAATGAACACTGCTGACAGTGCTATCACGTGATTTTCCGCCCATCGGAGAATCCTTGTGGCTTCTGCCATCGCCATCCTGCTTCTTGTGCCGCCCTGTCGGTTTACCTGGGCGACCGCCGTGATGTTGTCTGACTGAATCAGCACCGGCTGGTTTTGAAGCAGGGGTTTTGCCTGACTTAGGGCATTGTAAATGGCCCTTAGTTCCAGATTATTTATGTGTAGAGAAGCCTCCTGACTCGACCATTGTCCTTGGAAGTTTCTTCCCTGAGTGACCGCCCCCCAACCTCGGAGGCTTGCATCCGTGGTCACCAGGACCCAGTCCTGTATGCCGAATCTGCGGCCTTCGAGAAGATGAGCACTCTGCAGCCACCACAGCAGAGACACCCTGGCCCTCGGGGACAGGGTGATCAGCCGATGCATCTGAAGATGCGATCCGGACCACTTGTCTAACAGATCCCACTGAAAGATCCTTGCATGGAACTTGCCGAATGGAATTGCCTCGTAAGAAGCTACCATCTTTCCCAGGACTCGCGTGCAGTGATGCACCGACACCTGTTTTGGTTTTAGGATGTCTCTGACCAGAGATGACAACTCCTTGGCCTTCTCCTCCGGGAGAAACACCTTCTTCTGTTCTGTGTCCAGAATCATATCCAGGAACAGCAGACGCGTCGTAGGAACCAGCTGCGACTTTGGGATATTCAGAATCCAGCCGTGCTGTTGTAGCACTTCCTGAGATAGTGCTACTCCGACCAACAACTAGTCCCTGGACCTCGCCTTTATAAGGAGATTGTCCAAGTACGGGATAATTATAACTCCCTTCTTCCGAAGGAGTATCATCATTTCGGCCATTACTTTGGTAAATACCCTCGGTGCCGTGGACAGACCAAACGGCAACGTCTGGAATTGGTAATGGCAGTCCTGTACCACAAAACGGAGGTACACCTGGTGAGGTGGGTAAATGGGGACATGTAGGTAAGCATCCTTGATGTCCAGTGATACCATGTAATCCCCCTCTTCCAGGCTTGCAATAACCGCCCTGAGCGATTCCATTTTGAACTTGAACTTCCTTATAGAAGTGTTCAAGGATTTCAAATTTAGAATAAGTCTCACCGAACCGTCTGGTTTCGGTACCACAAACATTGTGGAATAGTAACCCCGTCCCTGTTGAAGGAGGGGAACTTTGATTATCACCTGCTGGAGGTACAGCTTGTGAATTGCTGCCAGTACTACCTCCCTGTCCTGGGGAGTAGCTGGCAAGGCTGATTTGAGGTAACTGCGAGGGGTAGACGTCTCGAACTCCAGCTTGTATCCCTGATATACCACTTGTAGAACCCAGAGATCCACCTGTGAGCGAACCCACTGGTCGCTGAAGTTCCGGAGACGGGCCCCCACCGCACCTGGCTCCACATGTGGAGCCCCAGCGTCATGCGGTGGACTTAGTGGAAGCAGGGGAGGATTTTTGTTCTTGGGAACTGGCTGTATGGTGCAGCTTTTTCCCTCTACCCCTGCCTCTGGGCAGAAAGGACGCGCCTCTAACCCGCTTGCCTTTCTGAGGCCGAAAGGACTGTACTTGATAATACGGTGCTTTCTTAGGTTGTGAGGGAACCTGAGGTAAAAAAGTCTACTTCCCAGCTGTTGCTGTGGATACGAGGTCCGAAAGACCGTCCCCAAACAATTCCTCACCCTTATAAGGCAAAATTTCCATGTGCCTTTTAGAATCAGCATCACCTGTCCACTGCTGAGTCCATAATACTCTCCTGGCAGAAATGGACATTGCATTAATTCTAGATGCCAGCTGGCAAATGTCCCTCTGTGCATCTCTCATATATAAGACTACGTCTTTAATATGCTCTATGGTTAGCAATATAGTGTCCCTGTCAAGGGAATCAATGTTATCAGACAGGGAATCAGACCACGCTGCTGCAGCACTACACATCCATGCTGAAGCAATAGCAGGTCTCAGTATAGTACCTGAGTGTGTATACACAGACTTCAGGATTGCCTCCTGCTTTCTATCTGCAGGCTCCTTTAAGGCGGCCGTATCCTGAGAAGGCAGTGCCACCTTTTTTGATAAGCGTGTGAGCGCCTTGTCCACCTTAGGGGATGTCTCCCAGCGTAACCTATCCGTTGGCGGGAAAGGGTACGCCATTAGTAACCGCTTAGAAATTACTAGTTTCTTATCTGGGGAACCCCACACTTCTTCACACAATTCATTTAACTCATCAGATGGGGGAAAAGTCACTGGCTGCTTTTTCTCCCCAAACATAATACCCTTTTTTGTGGTAACCGGGTTAATGTCAGAAATGTGCAACACATTTTTCATTGCCGTAATCATGCATCGGATGGCCCTAGTGGATTGTATATTTGTCTCATCCTCGTCGACACTGGAGTCAGACTCCGTGTCGACATCTGTGTCTGCCATCTGAGGTAGCGGGCGTTTTTGAGCCCCTGACGGCCTCTGAGATGCCTGGGCAGGCGCGGGCTGAGATGCCGGCTGTCCCAAAGCTGCGTCATCGAACCTTTTATGCAAGGAGTTGACGCTGTCGGTTAATACCTTCCACATATCCATCCACTCAGGTGTCGGCCCCGCAGGGGGCGACATCACACTCATCGGCACCTGCTCCGCCTCCACGTAAGCGTCCTCATCAAACATGTCGACAGCCGTACCGACACACCGCACACACACAGGGAATGCTCTGACTGAGGACAGGACCCCACAAAGTCCTTTGGGGAGACAGAGAGTATGCCAGCACACACCAGAGCGCTATATAACAGAGGGATATACACTATACACAAAGTGAATTTTCCCCCTATAGCTGCTTATATCACAATTTGCGCCTAAATTTATGTGCCCCCCCTCTCTTTTTACCCTTTCTGTAGTGTATACTGCAGGGGAGAGCCTGGGGAGCGTCCTTCCAGCGGAGCTGTGAAGAGAAAATGGCGCTGGCTGTGCTGAGGGAGATAGCCCCGCCCCTCCAACGGCGGGCTTCTCCCGCTTTTTATAACGTTAATGGCGGGGGTTTCTGCACATATACAGTGTTAAACACTGTATTATGTGCTTTTTATTGCCAAAAGGTATATTAATTGCAGCCCAGGGCGCCCCCCCCCCCAGCGCCCTGCACCCACCAGTGACCGGAGCGTGTGGTGTGCTGTGGGAGCAATGGCGCACAGCTGCAGTGCTGTGCGCTACCTTATTGAAGACCGAAGTCTTCAGCCGCCGATTTCCTCCGGTTTCTTCCGTCTTCTGGCTCTGCAAGGGGGACGGCGGCGCGGCTCCGGGAACGGACGATCGAGGTCGGGCCCTGTGTTCGATCCCTCTGGAGCTAATGGTGTCCAGTAGCCTAGAAGCACAAGCTAGCTGCAAGCAGGTAGGTTTGCTTCTCTCCCCTAAGTCCCACGTAGCAGTGAGTCTGTTGCCAGCAGATCTCACTGAAAATAAAAAACCTAACAAATACTTTTCTGTTTAGTGAACTCAGGAGAGCCCACTAAGTGCATCCAGCTCAGGCCGGGCACAGATTCTAACTGAGGTCTGGAGGAGGGGCATAGAGGGAGGAGCCAGTGCACACCAGATGTAGTACCTAATCTTTTCTTTAAAGAAGTGCCCAGTCTCCTGCGGAGCCCGTCTATTCCCCATGGTCCTTACGGAGTACCCAGCATCCACTAGGACGTCAGAGAAATATGGTGACACACGCATTTATACGGACATGCCACAGAAATGGATTCGACACTTATTTCACACAGTACATAATTATAATATCAAGCGCCAGACATCATGGTGATTTAAAATCACCTAATGAATTAATGTCATGAATGTGTATTATTTGAACGGAACCAGATATACCTGTCATGTTTACTTTTAAAACAAGCAGATTGGTGTGTAGATTAATTTGATACTTGTTATTAAGTTGTAGGACTTTGCCACGGATAATTATGATTGAATGTATAAAAGCTAAAATCACTGTTAGAACAATTAATGATACAGTGGACAGAGAACTCTGGTCAGCCCCTTTGGCAGTCTTCAGGGCTGAACCTGATCAGCATATACAAAGAGAATAGTGACTCAATCATGAAGGAGAGAGAGACCCCTCCCCCAGGAACTAGTCACACAGGAAGGTAGTTCCTGTCTCTGGTGGGCTCAGACCCACTTGATTTTTGGACTCAGACAGAGATGGAGGTCTTGCATGATTTTACAGAGGAAAGAGAGGAAGAGAGAGTCATATGGAGGGACAAACTTATATGAGAAAGATCTGGTAATTGTATCGCTTGCATTTAACTGTAACTATATGTAACTGTTTTAACTATGTCCTAACTGTTTACTGTGTGAGTTGTATTCATGAAACTATAGGTATACTGTACTTTGTTATATATATTGAATCCATATCCTTTTAACAACAAATATATACATCAATGAGTTTTGGAACTCAGATAATGTGTGGGTGTATTGTTTTCTCTTATGGGATGCAGTGTTGTGCGATGTACAGCACACATTTATGGGATTTGGTAATAAGATGTGCAGGCATTTACAATATATATTAGAGCGGGCATTTTAAATATTTGTGAGAAATCAATTTGGCATTCATAGATGGGGGCTCTCACGGGATATCACGTTATTAATGATGCACTGTACATTACAAACGCGGCTGTGATCGACCGGCTAATGATGGACGCATCGCAAAATGCTGACGAATCACATCCACGTGTATTGTGTTGTGTTATTAGTAAGATGCTGATATGAAATTTAAGGGACAATGCGTTTCTCATAATATTTAAGAAGCTAAAATGTATTTTTTATTGTTGCAAAACAAGGTTCAAATAAGTCATATTGTTTTTGATTCAGATTGGATTGCTTATCTGTTAAGTAGGTTTAAAAGTACATTTAAAAGTTGCTGCAATAGCCTTGATATAGTGGGGGTTTTTTTTAACTCAGGCCTAAAATAACTTCAGGTGCTTGCATGGTGTGTGATTTCTTTGTGACAAAGGAAGCCGCATGGTCTGTCCTCCATTTTGGACTAACCACATGGCCTGTCCACCATTTTGTGTAACCCTCATGGATGTGGAAGTGGGAGGAGCAGCGGCCATTTTGGGAAGGTCATTTTTTTAAATGGCTGATTTTCAGTCTGCTCAAGAATAATCGGATTTTCTTTGTCACATGAAACACAATTTATGAGTTACCAATGCATTTATTTAACCCATGCCATAGTCAATTACAAATTAGTTTCAATGAGGCTTAGTGAAAGTTAATAGTGAGATGAATACTTGATGTAAGAAGTACACACAGATTAAAAAAAAAGTTTTTTTTTTCTTTTTCTTTTTTTCTTTTACCTCTAGGATTTAGGTAACTATGCTTGCTATAAGATAGCCATTGAAATGTTAATTAACCTGTGTAACTGCTTTTTCTTAGCAGTGAACAACCTCTTGAACAGGCAGTCAAAAGCACACAGCTTTGATATGCAAATAAGTAAATGAGTTTCAGAGGAGACCAGTGAATGATACATATATATAATATTATAATTATGTGGGTGTTTATATCAATGTATGTTCTGCAAGATGGCTATCCAATTTGAATCATCATTTATATTATTGATTATTGCTAGAGTCATTATAGATCTGTGTGAAACCGGAGATATTTGTTGCTATATAGTTAAAACTAAAATAAATATTTAAGGAAGTAAACGTAAAACACAAACAGTCTGGCCTAGTTAAAAAGGTTTATACAGAAAGAAACTGTTGTGTTAAGTGAGCGATTATAGGTAATATCGCTTACATTTATAGAAGTGTGGGATTTGTACTATTGCGGACGTACGGTTTTTGTACAAGTGTCTCGGACAAAGTACGGGACTGCGTACGCAACGTAAAGACATACGCACGGTCGCGTGTTTACGCAACGTGCGTAAGGGTACGACCGCTAAGTACAAATTACACAATAGTCTCTCTTAGTTTAGGGGCGGGACAGTAGCCACGCTACATTAGCACAAATTGCTCGGTTTCCAAGATTTAGTTTAAATAAAACCTTTTTTACTGTATTGCCTCTGGGAGTAAAGCTGTTTATCTGAATGAAAGATAATTTTCTGTACAGAAAAACCAAAGTGTATTTGAGTGAGTGAACGTGAGTGAGCGAACGTAACAAAGAAAGTAGTGGACCCAGGGAATTCGGGATCCCGTCGAGTGGTACATCAAGTGAGTGGAGACTTGGTGGCATGAGGCAGCTGACTCCTGTTAATATAGATTTAAGTACAAAGGAGCAAGGTAGGCAATTGTGTTAGAGTACCGCGGCCCAGGGGGTTAGGAAAGGTTTACCCATTTAGTTTTTTTTGTTTGTTTTTTTTTTGTTTTTTATACGCTTCGGCTGAGGTTTCGCAGCTTGTGATTCGATTCCAGTGGTCGTACGGCGGATAAGTAACAAGTACCTATACGCTGTGCGATTGGACCGCGCGTTCGTGGGTGCAATATTTAGCGCAACGTGATACCGCGATTTTACGCAAAGCTCGTAAAAAGGTTATCATTAGCGCTGTATATAGCATACGCAAGCGTGATTTGTGTATAATAAAGGTTTAGGGAGTTTTCGCTGGCCTCTCTCAGGAAATCTCCAACGGCCTATATTTACTGGAAAGGGTAAGTTATTGCCAGAAACTTCCAGTAAATAGAGGTTACATAGGGGCCCTAAGTTGGGTACACTGCCTTCGCTATCGACAGTGTATGGTAGTACTGGCCAACGTGGGCGGTGAGCGGGTGAAGAGCGCTCGGAGAACTTTCACCGTTGCCTTATATTGAGTATTTTGGGTTTTTGTGGGATTAGCCGAAAGGGCAATACCTGCAAAATATGGGGGCCACTTGCTCAAGTAAGGGACGTTCAACCAGGGTTCAGGTTGACATACCGCGGCCCAGGTGGTCAGCGAGGTTCAAAATGTGTGAGAAGCATGGACCACACACAGAAGTTTTATGCAATGAATGGGAACGTATGACTACGGGAGATAGGGAACCATTCCCTAAGGTAGGCAGTTTTGAACCAGAGGTATTGCAGAATTTAAGGATAAGAATATGTCTGATAAAATCCCGAAAACAAAGGGTCAGACATACAAATTGTTTAAACCTGTGACAGCAAGAGGGTTTGGTGAGTTTGATCCAAAGGTATTGCAGGTGGTATGTTTAACCAAAGTCATATAAGACAAGAATGGAAATATAAGAACTGTTTGAACTTGTAGCAACAATAAATAAGTAGGAAGAGAAAAAAAGGAGAATGCAAGTACACCGCCTTATGTAGATGTGGAAGCAGTTACGGCCAGCGTACAAACTATAGAAAATAATAAAAAAATATGAAAAATATGACTGTAACCTATATATATATATACTAATGAATGTTGAAGTTTTATTTAGGAGGAGAAGGTGACCTGATTGTTTTCAGCCATTTCTCATGCACCCAGAGGAGTATCCAACCAGTAAAAGAAGAGCAGTAGCCTGGGGAGGAATTGGCAGAGACCAGTGAAACAGGTAAGTATGATATCATTCGTGTACATATATAGTAAAATCCAAAAATGTAAAAAAAATCAAGAAAGTAACGTCAGAAATGGAGAAAAACCTGTCCGCACATTAGTATTTGCCAGCAGGAAAGTGGGCAGAGACCAGGTAACCCCAGGGTATTTCTTTCGGTTACCATATAAGAAGAATTCGTTCCTAGTAATGCCCCTAGTAAAGATGAGCTCGGAAATGTTTGATGGACCATGTACAAACCCTTAATACGGGATGAGAAGGATTGAATGAATACTTCGCATGACCTAGAAGCTTGTTACATTTTTTTTTTGTTTTTGTCTCTTGCAGTAATAGAAAACTCTCCATCTGGATAAGACGACTGGTAAACACTAATTCGGCAAATGGGAGGTGGCTGTCTCTGTGCAAATGGACAGGCTCAATAAGGCATTGAGTGTCAGGGTGCAGACTTCTTTGCAAAATTGGAAAGGTCACAGTAGCTAATATTAGATAGTGTGCTATTGAACATCACAAGAAGAGTGTTAGGCGCAGAGAACAACAGGTGGAGAGGTTGAGGACGGTAAGTATACTGGCACATACAGGAAAGATCCATCAGTCCAAATCCCAGATCCCTAATTGTCAATAATATGTTACACTTGTAGGAAGGAAGGGCATTTTGCCAGAGATTGTAGGACACATAGTCAATATAGATCCCCTAGACAGAAAACACAAGCCACATTATTAAACACATAGACGGGACCAAGGGACATATAGTAAGGAATCATAAGCCATATAGAAAACACAGATTCGGTTAATGGGAAGAGCAGAATAAATGCAACTTACTAATGTTACATTTCACTGTTCTAGATGCATGTCCATCACAGGTAGAGGAAATTATCTCACAGATACCGGGTTCCCTATGAACTTAGGATGGACAGGACACTGGATTGATGGCTGGGATAGTCCCAGTAGAGATAAGACACACAGAAAAATGTTTTTTTAAGGAGTAGACCAAGTAGAGAATCACTTCCCCATAGTGCCCAATCCAGTTGTCAAATCTTTATAAAATCTTCTTCACCTCTACAAACTCATCTGTCACCAACCTCTATTCTGTTTCTCTACAGTTTTCCTCTTCATCTTTTGCATTCACACAGGGTGGTACAATACATGGACCCAAGTACAGTTCAAACTCCACATGCCTAGGTCCTTCAGAGTTCTGCCCAAACCCAGTATATCTCAACAGCACGATGACACCAGTATTACTGCAGTGTGCCTTGTCATGCACAAAGGGTGGAGAATGGGAATACTGGTGAAGGGAAATTTCGTATAGACACTGATATGCCTGTTGGTGAATGGCAAACCTGACATTTTCTTTTTCATTTTCTTCTTCTTTCTCTCCTTCTTTCTCTCCTCTAGAGATGTTTTTTTTCTTTTTTTCTTTTCTTTTTGAGTTATGCTCATGGTACTCTACATTGCAAACACACGATAGTTAAATTAAGATACAAAAATGTGTGTTCCCTGCAGGAAGAGGCAGTCTGGAGGACAAAGGGGTATGGCCAGGAGTCCTCAGGACTGTGGGCAGGTGGACATGGTACGCCAGTAGCCCCCAGAGCATACCTTCCAAGTCTAGCTGAGGTGGCACATGGTCTGACTCATCTAGGCAAAGAGGGTAGGTACAGGCTGATGAGAGCCTACTGGTGTGTGCCAGGATTCTATTCTCATGCAGGTAAGAGAGCAATGACCTGTCTTACTTGCTTGAGGAAGAATATTGGTAAAGCAATACCAACAGAGCCATCCCATATCCCTCCTGCAGACGGATCTTTTCAGGAAATACAAATCAACTTCGTACAGTTAACACCCTTTAGGAATTATTGTTATGTATTGGTGTGCACTGATGTTTTCTCAAACTGGGTAGAGGCATTTCCTGCCGCCACAGATGCTGCTGTATTTACCGCAAAGAAAAATTGTGCAGAAATTTGTGTGTAGATAATGGTACCCCTAAAGGTTTAGCAAAGCTTGAAATTGTACTATTGTGATCATAGATACTGCCACTAGTATTATGTAACTTCCGAACCACTCCCAGATCTTCACTCAACAAATTACCCTCTTCGAAATTTGTTTTTGTTTTGGTATTTGTGTCTTGTTGAGTTGTTCTTGGAAGACAACCTCATGTTATGATCGATCCATACAATGATCAGAAATACACCAATGAGGTGACAGTACAGTACCTTGTTGAGATGAGCCAGCATTTAAGAACTTGACAAAAGAACTTGAAACTGTTGATTGCTGGTATGCCAAATGCTAACTGTATTGATTATGAACCAAGAGACTGTGTGATTGCCCTTACGCTCAGGTTGCCTAATAGACAGGTGGGAAGGACCATACCAAGATTTGTTGACCGCACTAAAGGTCGCCGAAAGAAAGACTTGGGTCCACTCGTCCCACTGCAAGAAGGTCGCTGACCCGGAGAGAACTCGTGATAAAGTAGTTTATTGCTCACATTCATCGAGTTTGTGAACTGTGTGTTTGAAGTGAACTGTGTGTTCCAAGTGAACTGTGTATTCAAAGAGCAAGACAAAGAGAACCTCGTATCACCAGAGACTCTGTTCCGTGAAGACTGAGAGACGGCACTGTTGGACACTACCTGAGCGTACTAAAGGACTGCAGAAAGACCAGTCATTGTAATTGATTTGTTATGAACAAGAGTTGTTTTGTTCTATTTATCTTTTCTCTCTTTCCCGCTGACAAACGTTTTCTTTCAGGATATTCTATTTTTGCGAGTTTTTTTTATGAGTCGAGTGTGGGACTGGAATTGGTTCTGTAGAAAGGAGTGATCTCCTTAAATAGATCCCAGGATTAGCCGATCAGTTTGTTACAGTAGAGAAAAATCAAAGGTCTAGTAGTTATGGAGTTCAGAGGTAATCGGGAACAGTCAGACAATGGCTATTCACACACTGCAGATAAAGAGCTCACTAACATATGTGGAAGAAAGGTTTATTAGTGGCTCTCCCTAAACTTCGAAGGTTTATGTTATTTAGGAAGGACACTACTTATAACCCTTGTTCAATGATTAAACAGACCTAGCATACGTTCCAGAAATGGAAACAATGTTCAGAAAATGGTAGGAATATGTAGATCACGAAAATTTTATGTCACTGTCACGATTTGTTTGTGTCTTTTTCACCTACCCAGCAGAACCTCAATAGAATCCAAACATCAGTGTACCAAGACGTAGGTACATGTATGTGTGAAATGTTCGCCGCAAATCAGACATTATAGGCCAAAGCACTGTCCCAGCATACTCTATAGGTTGAATGTTGTCCCACACCCAACCAGTGGTCCCGTGACCGCCGAGTGCATATAGAGGATGTCTCGTCCTCCTCCCTGTCTTCCCCAAATATAGTCAAGTGTCTCATTTGCGAAATGCATACATATTTGTGTCTAGGTCACCGATAATGGTATGAAATATTTTTTCTTATGTTAATAATTGATGGCAGTTATTGTTTACTGCCAAAGGGTGGACTGTCAAAGTCAAAAAAATATTACATAAAGAGAACATACAAACCACACACATTTAATTCGCTATACTTTCAAATATGCGCAGCGAGCACAGCAATATATGGTAACACACGCATTTACACGGACATGCCACAGAAATGGATTCGACACTTATTTCACACAGTACATAATTATAATAATATCAAGCGCCAGACATCATGGTGATTTAAAATCACCTAATGAATTAATGTCATGAATGTGTATTATTTGAAGGGAACCAGATACAACTGTCTTGTTTACTTTTAAAACAAGCAGATTGGTGTGTAGATTAATTTGATACTTGTTATTAAGTTGTAGGACATTGCAGCGGATAATTATGATTGAATGTTTAAAAGCTAAAATCACTTTGTTAGAACAATGAATGATACAGTGGACAGAGAACTCAGGTCAGCCCCTTTGGCAGTCTTCAGGGCTGAACCTGATCAGCATATACAAAGAGAATAGTGACTCAATCATGAAGGAGAGAGAGACCCCTCCCCCAGGAACTAGTCACACAGGAAGGTAGTTCCTGTCTCTGGTTGGCTCAGACCCACTTGCTTTTTGGACTCAGACAGAGATGGAGGTCTTGCATGATTTTACAGAGGAAAGAGAGGAAGAGAGTCATATGGAGGGACAAACTTATATGAGAAAGATCTGGTAATTGTATCGCTGGCATTTAACTAACTATATGTAACTGTTTTAACTATGTTCTAACTGTTTACTGTGTGAGTTGTATTCATGAAACTATAGGTATACTGTACTTTGTTATATATATTGAATCCATATCCTTTTAACAACAAATATATACATCAATGAGTTTTGGAACTCAGATAATGTGTGGGTGTATTGTTTTCTCTTATGGGATGCAGTGTTGTGCGATGTACAGCGCACATTTATGGGATTTGGTAATAAGATGTGCAGGCATTTACAATATATATTAGAGCGGGCATTTTAAATATTTGTGTGAAATCAATTTGGCATTCATAATCCAAACAGATACCATCAGCAGGGCCCCCTGCTGGAGCAGTTACTGGCTGTAGCAATTACAAGGGGAGGCGGTTGGGAAGGGAAAACCTTACATTATTGTTTCAGATGGATGTATTCGAGAAGTAGTTTAGCTTATAGTATGCTAATAAACAGTCAGGATTTTTACGTCTTTCAAATAAATTAGCTTCTGTGAGCTTATGCAAATTCTGCCACACATGCTTTCCCTTGTGTACATCCATGCGTCTGAATGTGCAAGGACTGAGACGCCCGCTGTCAGCGGCCATAGTGTCTATGCATGCTGTAATACTGATTGGTGCATCCTTATGCCACCATTGGTTCTACCATCGAAACTTGCAGTAGCCCTATGGCTGGTGCAGTTTCTCCGTCTGACCATGGCCTCCTATCGCTGCGGCTGTGCATCTGGTAATGCAGCCACTTGACATGTCCGTAACACTTGTATAACGCCCACTCAACGTACCATTTATTTTTGCATGTACTACATTACAAAACACCTGGGAACGCCCATCACATTACCGCAACTTTTCTGATCCCATCTGTCCCGATCGCAGCAGCACCTCTGTGAGCACTCTCAGGGTAACGCCTGTGCCATGGGGGTTATCTGAAATTTTCACACATGCGCAGCTGCAGCACATTGCTCAACTACGTGAACATTGGAGAATTGTGTGCGGCTCTGAATATAAGGGCCTTTATGTTACAGAAAGGTATACTATTCGCTTTGATACTCTTAACAAATAAAGTTATGTAAAACATGCGCTTACCACAATATCCCTTTAAAATGGGGCATTCCCGAATTACACAGGTTCTGTGGCTGACTGCATTTTACCTAGTTGTAATCAGCCACAGAACCCGTGTAATCTAGGAGTATACCGGTTTAAAGGTAAGCCTAGTAAAACAGCATATAACAAAAGTGTTAAAATGTGTTTGATCACTGCGAGACCCTACATTAGTGACAACCCACTGGAAGGCGTAGATTTTACCTTTTACACTGATGGTAGTTGCCACAGACAGACGGACTCGGGAGACCTGTGCACTGGATATGCAGTTGTAGACGACAGAGGTATCATAGAAGCTGAACCCCTGGGCCCACCGCACTCAGCACAAGTTGCTGAGCTGGTCGCCCTAACCAGAGCGTGTGAATTGGCCAAGGGTAAGTCAGTTAATATATACACAGATTCTAGGTATGCCTTTGGAGTGGTACATGATTTTGGGGCCCTATGGCGCCTCAGAAATTTCATGACGGCAGCTGGCACACCTGTAGCGCATGCGTCCCACATAAAAAGGCTCCTAATAGTGATACAGGAACCAGACAGAGTGGCTGTTATCAAGTGTAAAGCACATACTTACAACCAAGACCCAATTTCACTTGGTAACAGCCGGGCAGACTAAGCTGCTAAATCAGCAGCCAGCACCCCCATACAAACGAACATCACATCACTGATGACATATAACACATTCAATACACAACAATTAATTGAAATGCAAGATTTGTGTTCTTCACAGGAAAGGGCAGTCTGGAGGTCAAAGGGATATGGCCAGGAACCCTCGGGACTGTGGACAAGATAAGCCATTAGCCCCCAGAGCATATCTTCCAAGCTTAGCTTAGGCGGCACACGGTCTGACTCATCTGGGTAAAGAGGGTATGTGTAAGCTGGTGAGAGCCTACTGGTGTGCGCCAGGATTCTCTTCTCATGCAGGTAAGAGAGCAATGACATGTTTTACTTGCTTGAGGAAGAATATTGGAAAGTCAATACCAACAGAGCCATCCCATATCCCTCCGACAGATGGTCCTTTTCAGGTAATACAAATCGATTTCATACAGTTACCACCCTGTAGGAATTTAAAATGTGTTAGTTTGTATTGATGTATTTTCAAATTGGGTAGAAGCGTTCCCTGCTGCCACAAATACAGCTACGTTCCCTGAAAAGAAAATTGTGCATGAATTTGTGTGTAGATATGGTATCCCTAGAATAATTGAAAGTGATAGGGGTACCCATTTTACAGGTGAAGTCTTTCAGGTCATGTGCAAACTGATGGGAATTAATAGAAAGCTGCATACTCTGTACCGTCCACAGGCGAGTGCAAAGGTGGAGAGAGTGAATAGCACTATTAAGAACAAGCTGAGCAAATTAATGGTTGAAACTGGATTGTCGTGGCCAGAAGCTTTGCCACTAGTGTTGTACAGCATCAGAACCACTCCCAGATCTCCCCTTAACCTATCACCCTTTGAAATTATTTTTGGTCGACAACGTCATGTAATGATAGACCCCCAGGATGATAAAGCTGGTGATTCCTGACCTGCCGAACAGTAATTGTCATGACATTGAACCTGGGGATTATGTGATGATTCAAAATTTCTCATGCTCAGGTTGCCTCATAGACAGGTGGGAAGGACCATATCAAGTCTTGTTAACCAGCACAACAGCATTGAAAGTCGCCAAAAGAGAGACGTGGATCCACTCGTCCCAGTGCAAGAAGGTCGCTGACCCGGAGAGAACCCGTGACAAAGAGCAGAGTGTAGAGAATCTCGTATCACTGGAGTGTCTGTTCCGGGTAAGTTGAGAGGCAGGATTGTTGAAAGGCATCTGAGCACAGAGAGTAACAAGAGCTAGAACGGTTGTCGTACCACTTTCTTTTTTTTCACCTTCCCCTGCATTTTTCCTTTCTTTTCTTCTTATTTTCCTCCTTTCCCCTAACGAAATGGATCGATCACAAGAGACTGCGTTTTGGGTTCTGTTAGTAATTCTGGTTTTGATAAGGACAGTTTGTTTTGGTGAGGGTCCCAGAGAGGTCGAGCAGGGATCTGGAATGGGTTCTGATGGCAAGTACGAATTTGTAGGATCTCAGGATCAGCACATCATTTTGGTAAAGACTGGCATCAGTAAGCGCTCTGGTAGTCAAGGAGCTCGGAGGCACTGTGAGGAGTTATTGTCTGATGAATATTGTATTTGTAGGAATTGTTAGAATATAGTTGAGGATGGGTGCATCCAGAGATGTCAGTCCAACCTTAATATCGTCATGGACCGGCATCCGTTGAGTGATTACCACTCACTAGTGGGTAAGGTCTTAAACCAGACAGAATGCTGGGTGTGCTCACAGGTACCTCAAGGTCAGAGCAAGTCAGGATTAGTACCATACCCTTTAGCAATAGATGAGGTACTCGAATGGGATCCGGTCTGAAGATCAAGAGTATCTAGGTCGACAATGTTTAGGTCGACCACTATAGGTCGACAGTCACTAGGTCGACATGGATGGAAGGTCGACAGGGTTTCTAGGTCGACAGGTCTAAAGGTCATGAGTTTTTCACATTTTTTTTCTTTTTTTGAATTTTTTCATACTTAACGATCCACGTGGACTATGATTGGAACGGTAAAGTGTGCCGAGCGAAGCGAAGGCACCATGCCCGAAGCATGGCGAGCCATGCGAGGGGACGCGGTGCACTAATTTGGGATCCCGGTCACTCTACGAAGAAAACGACACAAAAAACCTCATGTCGACCTTTAGACCTGTCGACCTAGCACATGTCGACCTAGAAACCCTGCCGACCTCCCATCCATGTCGACCTAGTGACTGTCGACCTATAGTGGTCGACCTAAACATTGTCGACCTAGATACTGTCAATTTGATGAACCACACCCACTCGAATTACGGGGTGGGAGACCGGTGGACAAGAAATTCAATATTTCTAGGCCCCCTAGTTTGAAGCTCCACCAGTATCATGTATAAATCCTTATTATGTTTTAATATTTCCAATTACCGAAAAGCGGGAAATTGGGAAGTGACGTGGAATAACCAGACAATGACCTTTTCACACAGAGCTGATAGGATACCCATAGACTCTGAACTTGTACGCCAAATAGCCAACAGTGGAAGGTATTTTCGGTATAGGTATACTCGTGGAAGCAAGACCATGTGGGTTGGAAAAGTATCGCCAGGGTAATGTGCACATATCATCCAGCCTGATACTTGTACTGAGAAGATGGGAGAACTAGGGATGGGTTTCTTTATTTGGAAAGTTTGTAATATGGTGATATATTTTGTCCCTTATGTTCTCCCAGATGATGCCTATTTCATATGTGGGAGGAAGGCATACAAGTGGCTTGCCCCGAGCTCAGAGGGATTGTGTTATATTGGGAGAGTACTGCCAGAGGTCATGACCATAACCCATGATAAGATGAAAGACATTCACCGCAGTGCTCAGGCTCCTTATACTCATACTCACTATGAACACATCGTCAAGAGACACCTCATAGATAGGACAGAGCACGCAGCCTCTGATTTGATCCACGAATCCACCGGGATTTAATTCCTTCTCGCATTAGATATCACCTGATAGAGTCAGATATCCACCTTTTAACATAAGCTATTTACTAATACCGTGAAGCCGTAATGTCCGCTAAACCACGTGCACGTGCTACGCACTTCGTACGCTATTTGCGTACAAAGACCTCGCACGTGGTACGCAAGTTACGTACACACGCTGCGCTGGGTGTACGGAATACACACAGCGAGCATACACACAGTTAATAACCTTTTAAACCTTAAACACAGAATATGCTTATACTGTAAACCTCAGTACTGAGATACTGCAATGATGTAACACTGGTTAACCTTGTTATTAAGTAAGCTGTTTGAGCGATTGAGACGCTCAGAAACCCTCTATAATGACTGGTGAAACACACACTGCTTGCTAAGGTTCCAACACCTTTATAGATGATATTTCGTACGTAAAAAGGGGAAAACAGTTACAGCTCATACACTACAGACCTAACATTAATACCTAAAACAGAACTAAACAGAAATATAAACAATAGTGAACGATCGCAAATGCACATAAACAGAAAGAGAATAAATGGCAAACACTTAAAGGATAACAAAAAGAGAACAATTGCATACACACAGAGTAACGAAATGGCCACAGAGAAACTTACACACGTGGGAATGACTCGCAGACGCTATCTGGAATCCAGCCCTCAGCTTTTCACCATGAAAACCTTTGTAGAGAGAAGTGAGTGCTGGTCTAGCTATGGTGGTCTTTATATACACATCCTACAGTACAATACAATACAATGGTCCCTACAATCTCATTGTTTATTGGACACAGGAATGTGTGTCTGCATTATAACAAAAGGTCATAGGTGGGTTTAAACAGATGGGCTGTGTCCTTCTCCAACTGCCCAGGTGGGAGGTATCCTCTGGATTCCCCCCCTGCATGTGTAATGAATTGCAAATACAGTGAATGTCTATAAACTACTTTTAAACATAACTATACGCAGCAGCGAACAATCTCTTCCTAACCAACACCGGAATGTTTCTAATAAAATACTCTTCAGTTAGACACTAGACACCACCATTCAACCTTTGTCTGACCCTTCATATCATGCAAAGAGGAATCCCCATGTCCACAAACCATTTAAACTAAACATTTTTACTGTCATTGCTAAGGGAAATATTATCTACAAAACACACTATGTGAGTTAACTATGCTATAAACGAGTCGCCCGCTACAAGCTCACAAACTCTACCGTAAATATGCATATCACGCGTGTGATCGCCGGAGCGATCTTACGCAATTTGCGGATATGCACACGCACCGCAGACTGGGTGCACGTGCAGCGGGCATGTGCATTGGGGTTAGTACAAGGCATGTGAATCATTATATTTTTCGACTTTGGCAGTCAACAATAACTGCCACTATCTAAATAATCCAAACAGAAAAATATATATGTCATCATGGAATACCTTATTATGATTGGGTAGAGGGAGGAGAGGAGAAGGTGGGAAAGATATGACCTAGTGAGATAGTAAAAGCATGTGTGTATGGAATCCATGTCTGAGGGGTCATGTATCATCGTGCCGTACGTGTTCTAAATCAAGCTTCGAGGTATTGCAAAGTATACATTTGAATCCTTCTTATCCCGTATTAAGGGTCTGTGGATGGGCTGTCAAACTCTACCGAGATCTTTTCGGCTTTCAATTCCAACAAATGGGGTGCACATTAGTTGATGATACATGAAGGGGGAAAGTATGTGAATGCTAATATGTGAAAGTCACCTGTCGACTATGTGGGGTACTACCTGGAGGTTGTAGAGATGAAGATAAGAAACATGCGTTATAAATGCAGTCATATTATTATGTATGTATTTGCCGATTGGGGTCTTGTTGATGTCTTGTCTGATGTCTTGTCCGGATTGTCGTATCTTTACTGTAGCTTTGCGGTTATTGGCAATCGAAAGCTTCTTCAAGTGTCCATAAAGAAAGAATTACAGTCTCTAAAAGCTCATTAGGTGTCTGTGACACAGTTCATCAGTGGTCTGTGTAAAAGGTCATCAAATTCTTCTTCCAGGTGGATTTCTTGGTACCTCGGATAAAATTAAAGGAGAAACGGGTGAAAGAAACGGACCGTGGAATCACATTTTATCACAACATTGTCTCAATCGTTGGGTAATAAATCACTTCAGGCAACACTTTTCCAACGTAACACAATCCCTCTGAGTTTGGGGCAAGGAACCTATACGCCTTTCTCCCACATATGAAATATGCGTCATCGGGGAGAACATATGGGACAGAATATGACATAACCATATTACAAACCTTCCAGGGGAAGAATCCTATCCCTAGCTCTCTCATTTGTCTAGTACACGTATCCGTTTGTATGATATGTGCACAGTATCCTGGTGATACTTCTCCAACTCGCATGATCCTACTTCCTAGAGTGTACCTATACCGGAAATATTTTCCACTGTCGGCTATTTGGCGTATAAGCTCTGAATCTATGAGCATTCTGTCGGCTCTGTGTGAAAATGTCATGGTTTGGTTGTTCCATGTCACCTCCCAATTTACCGGCTTTCGGGGATTGGAAATGTTAAAACATATTAGGGACCTATCTACATGGTACTGTTGGAGCTTCAAACTAGGAGGACTAGAAATATTAAATCTCTTGTCCACCGGTCTCCCACCCTTTAACTCAAGTACCTCATCTACCGTTAAAGGATATGGCACTAGTCCTGACTTTCTATGACTTTGAGGTACTTGTGAGCATACCCAGCAGTCTGTCTGATTTAACACTTTACCCACTAATGAGTGATAGTCACTCAATGGATGCCGTTCCATGTTGATATTAAAACGGGACTGACATTCCTTGATGCAACCGTCCTCAACTATGTTGTCACAATTTCTACAAATACAATTCTCTTCAGCTAACAATCCTTCACAATGTCTATTAGTAACATGGCTACCAGATCGTTTTCTGATACTCGCCTTTGCTCGGTAATTGTGTTGCTCTTGGAATTCTACGAATCCATCCTGATCATCAGAACCCATTCCAGATCCTTTCTCGACCTCACTGGTACTCTCACCGAAACAGACTGCTCTGGTCAACAACAGGGTCAACAGGAAAATCACGGACTGCAGTCTCTTGGGGCGAGTCCATCTTACAGGAGAAGAAAGGGAAAGTTGTAATGGGGGTACAGAAAATAATTGCAGGGAAAAAAACTTGTTACGATAATTTGTCCTCTAGTCTTGTTCTTCTTGCTCAGTTGTCATCTCAAAGGTGCTGTCTCTCAGTCTTCCCAAAACGAACACTCCGGTGATACAATATTCTTTCCAAATCAGCGATCTTTCTGTAAGGAGCATAAATCTTGCATTACCATTTGTCTAACTGATGTGACATACTATCCGTAAAACATGAAAGAACAAAAAGAGAGAGAGAACAAATAGAAAAGGAAAACATTGTCAGATTCATCAACAGGCTGTCGCATCAACATGTCCACCGGTATCTCTGCACAGTCTCCCCCACCAGTATCTCCCCTCTCCACCCTTTGCGTCTGGCCAAACACAACGATGCTGGTAAGATATACTGGGGTTTGATAGACCTCTGAAAAAGACCAAGTAGTCATGTGACGTTTGAGTTCTGTTGGTGAACGTCAGAGATTGAGAAGAAAACATTTAAAGATAAATTACAAAGTTTACCCGGCCGTCCCTGTGTCCACAAGGAACTGACCTCCCAATTACATTGACTGTAACCTCAGGCTTACTATCAAGGCTAATGATCAACTTTACTGGCTGCAAATTACAGGTGCGGCCCAAAATTCTTCATATGTGATCCCTGATTACAATTGCGTGTGTCATAACTTTGCTCGTGTTCTTGTCTAGGGGGTTGATATACCTTGTGTGTGTGTCTTTAAACCTACAATTCCGTGCAAAATGACCTTCCCTCTGGCAACTATAACATCTTATCACATTCGATTTACCCACAGGGGTCTGGGGCTTAGACTGATGTGGCTTCGTTGTCAGGGCCTGTCTACTTATTGTCATTCGCTTACCCCCCTGTGACTCCCTGTGTTTGCTGATGTTCCGATCGTGCCCAACAGCGGACTTTCTTAATGCAGCCACCGAGATACTTCTCCAGTTAGGTTGAGTGGTCTGTACCCTTGTTCTCAATACTTTTGTTAAACCTTCCATCAATACATAAACTGCTACTTTTCTATGATGTACATCTTCCTCAATGTCCGCGATCCCAGTGTATCTAGCCATTATTTGCAGTGCCCGATTGAAATAATTAGAAGCAGTTTCACCTTCTTCTTTGTCTTATGGAGAAGATTTTGTTCCACTTGACAACAGTTGGGAAATATACTCCTAATTGCATGTTGATCTGCTTAACATTTTCCTGATTGTATGCATCAGTGAGAGGTCTCTCTTCGTCTAACCTACAATCAGAAATGAATTTCAAAGGGTCAATAGTGGAGGGCAAACATGCCCGCAGTACTGTTCGCCAACCTTTGTTAGTGGGTTCAGTGGCGTCACCTAGTTCTTTAATGAAACTTTGGCATGCGGCTAGATCGCTCCTGGGATCGGGAAATTCAGACATAATTGTCCTCAATTCCATCCGGGACCAGGGACAATGCATAGCAATGTCTCTGACGGGAGTGACTCCCTGAGCGTCAGTCCTCCCATTGGGGACTGTGATCACCCTGACAGGATTTAGTTCAATTACACCATCTTGTGTTGACTCCACAATGTGAGGTGCAATTGTCTGTGCATGACATACAATACCATACTTACCTGTGGACACGACCTCACCTGACCCTCCGTTAGGGGGCTTTACTACTACTTTTACCGATCGGATCGTGCCCACCTGGGGGTCTCGTATGATGGCTGCTGGAAAAGGTGCCGACATCGTGCTGGGCTCACTTTCTTGCTTGTAATCCTGTGGGGAGTTTAACATGGGGTGCAACTTGCACGGGTTAGAATTTGTACATTCATCAGTTTTACTTCTATCATTATTACATTTATTACGATCATCATTTACTCTTATCATTATTAATACAGTTACTAAGTGCACAATTATCATCATATCCCAGTATGCCATTCTCTGTAGCCATTGCTTCTCTAGTTGCCTTGTGTTTCCTGCTAAGGTGAGAACCAGCTGTTTAAGCTAATTCCCTTTGTATCTCACCTTCCTGTTGCCATATCTGTAAACAATCATAATGTCTAATCCGTTGCTTCCTGGATTTTATGAGACAGATCCTTCTCCTTAGATTATGCAATACCTCCGAGTCAAAACTACCTATCCCAGGAAATGGTGCTTTATCCCCCACAGTCATTCGTGTCCATTCATCACAAAAGGTCTCAATGTGGGGACCATACTTCCCCCACATTACTAACCGAGCAGACCCTCGGGGTCTGCAAGCCTCTTCAGTCTGAACCCTGACTGCTAAACGTCCCTGTGTTGTGCATTTGGCTTCCATTGTGGACCTTTTAAGCACAGAAAAACTTCCTAAAATGCACAAAACACAGAAGTCTACGGTGGGAGTTATCCAAGCTCTTCCACCAGCTTATTCTGCTCCGAGTATCACGGATCCGCCTCTTTTAGCAGACACGTGTAGTCGTTGCAGGCCCTACCAGCCTACCTTTATATTTTACACAAATCACGCTTACATGTGCTTCACATAACGCTTATGATGATGAGATTTACGCACAAATATGCAAAACTTCGTATCACGTTGCACCGTGTTGCCCATACAACTGTGCGGTCCAATCGTACCGCTTATAGACACTTGCTATCTATAAGTGGTAGGATCACTGGAGTCTTCCTACTGTGCTCCACAACAGCTGGAGCGTAATACCACAAACTTCTTTCACACTCCATCGCACGTGTTCACCAAGACCGTGCTCGCACGTTTTCACCTAGACCGTGATTCACCAAGTTTCACCAAGTTTTCACCAAGACCACCAAGCGGAGTTCAATACACTCATACCTTTTTCCTTTTTGCCCACACTATCATTCTATAGTTTTCTGATCAGAAAAAAAATAATAATCATTTCCCGTAATCTGATAGCTCTCCCCAGAGGTATTACAGTAAAGTAAGGTATTTAAACTAAATTTTTGGAAACTGAACAAATGTGTGCTATTATCTTCGTGGCTTCCGTGTCGCCTTACTAAAACAATGCTATCGTGTGATTTGTGTTTAGTGGGCGTATCTGTACGCACGTTGCGTAAACACGCTACTTGCGTAGGCCTTTGCGTCGCGTACGCTTGACTCGCACTCGGTGAGAGACACGTATGCAAAAGGCCAGATACGCTCACAGTATCGCAAATAACACGCTTCTATAAATGTAAACGATGTTCAACTATATTCGCTTACCGAACACCACACCGTATCTGCTATGCTGTGTGCGTGTTTTTACAATTACTCCCTTAAGTATTACTGTTTACTTTTAACTAAAATAGCAGCAAATTTTCTCAGTACGTTATCAAATGCAAATGGCAAACAGGAAGGTAGATAGGTGAAAATACAAAGATACAATACAATTCTAAATTAATCTAATAATCAATGCTTCCAATAGTATGATTCACATTTGTATAGCCTTCCTGCAGAACATACATTGCTGTAGACACACATATAATTATAATATTACATCTATGTACTAATCACTGGTCTCCCGAGACCCATTCACTCCTCTAATTTGCATATGAATGTGCCCTTGACTGTGTGTGAAGGTGATTCTCTTCACTGCTGGGGGGAAAAAACCAGTTACACAGGTTCCCATCTCACAACAAGTAGTTCAACAGAATCTTAGAGGTAAGGAGAGGGGAAAAAAACAAAAAACAAAACTTTGTTTCTCTGTGTGTCGTTCCTAAATCAAATATTCATTTTATTATTAATTTTCATTAAGCCCCATCTGAACTATTTATAATTGATTGTGACATGGGTTAAATAAATGCATTGGAAACTCGTAAATGGTGATTTCTTTTTTGACAAGAGACGGCTGATTATTCCTGAGTCAACTGAAAATCAGCTATTTTGAAAAAAAAAGACTTTCCCCAAAATGGCCGCTGCTCCTCCCCCTTCCACATCCATGAGGGTTTACACAAAATGGAGGACAGACCATGCGGCTTCTTTTGTCACAAAGAAAAAATCACCATGCAAGCCCTAAAGTTATTTTAGGCCTGGGTTAAAAATAAAACTATCAAGCTATGCAAACTTTTAAAAATACTTTTAAACCTACTTAAACAGATAAGCAATTCAATCTGAATCAAACACAATATGACTCATTTGAACCTTGTTTTGCAACAATATGGTCAGATATGCAGAGTACAGGTGTGTGTGTGTGTGTTACATGTGTTGCGTGTGCAGTTGGCACCAAAACAGAAATTAAAACCAGATTTAAAAAGACAATAGCTTAACGTTCTTACCTTCTGGAACCGAATTCCACCAGCATCCCTACAAACCAAGCGAAGCAGACGCTTATCTGATCAGCACTACCGTATCCACAAACACGGATACAGGGGATACTACTTTTCCGCCCTTTGCTGACGGATAAAGTCTGCCTGGTTTCGCTTGACTGCGGATATGAGGTGGACGGATGAGCCCTCAATTGACAGAGTCAGATATCTACCTTTTAACATAAGCTATTTACTAATACCGTGAAGCCGTAATGTCCACTAAACCACGTGCACGTGCTACGCACTTTGTACGCTATTTGCGTACAAAGACCTCGCACGTGGTACGCAAGTTACGTACACACGCTGCGCTGGGTGTACGGAATACACACAGCGAGCATACACACAGTTAATAACCTTTTAAACCTTAAACACAGAATATGCTTATACTGTAAACCTCAGTACTGAGATACTGCAATGATGTAACACTGGTTAACCTTGTTATTAAGTAAGCTGTTTGAGCGATTGAGACGCTCAGAAACCCTCTATAATGACTGGTGAAACACACACTGCTTGCTAAGGTTCAAACACCTTTATAGATGATATTTCGTACGTAAAAAGGGGAAAACAGTTACAGCTCATACACTACAGACCTAACATTAATACCTAAAACAGAACTAAACAGAAATATAAACAATAGTGAACGATCGCAAATACACATAAACAGAAAGAGAATAAATGGCAAACACTTAAAGGATAACAAAAAGAGAACAATTGCATACACACAGAGTAACGAAATGGCCACAGAGAAACTTACACACGTGGGAATGACTCGCAGGCGCTATCTGGAATCCAGCCCTCAGCTTTTCACCATGAAAACCTTTGTAGAGAGAAGTGAGTGCTGGTCTAGCTATGGTGGTCTTTATATACACATCCTACAGTACAATACAATGGTCCCTACAATCTCATTGTTTATTGGACACAGGAATGTGTCTCTGCATTATAACAAAAGGTCATAGGTGGGTTTAAACAGATGGGCTGTGTCCTTCTCCAACTGCCCAGGTGGGAGGTATCCTCTGGATTCCCCCCCTGCATGTGTAATGAATTGCAAATACAGTGAATGTCTATAAACTACTTTTAAACATAACTATACGCAGCAGCGAACAATCTCTTCCTAACCAACACCGGAATGTTTCTAATAAAATACTCTTCAGTTAGACACTAGACACCACCATTCAACCTTTGTCTGACCCTTCATATCATGCAAAGAGGAATCCCCATGTCCACAAATCATTTAAACTAAACATTTTTACTGTCATTGCTAAGGGAAATATTATCTACAAAACACACTATGTGAGTTAACTATGCTATAAACGAGTCGCCCGCTACAAGCTCACAAACTCTACCGTAAATATGCATATCACGCGCGTGATCGACGGAGCGATCTTACGCAATTTGCGGTTATGCACACGCACCGCAGACTGGGTGCACGTGCAGCGGGCATGTGCATTGGGGTTAGTACAAGGCATGTGAATCATGATATTTTTCGACTTTGACACACCAGTACTGCCAGAGGAATTATAAATTATAGGTATATCCATGCGCTAGCGAACTTGATAGATAATATCACTGAGATGTATGACGACACCTTCAGGTATACGGGAAGGGAGTTACAAGCTTACAAGAAGGAACTGATTCAGCACAGGATGGTCCTGAATTATATCACAGCCGTGACAGGTGGGTACTGTGTTACTCTGGCAACTCAATATGGGGTGAAGTGCTGTACGTATATTACAAACAGCACTGATGACCCAACGGAAATTATCGATCGAAAGATGGACGATATCTTACAGTTGAAGTGAGAGTTCAGGAGGAAACACAACCTTACCTTGGTGACTGTGAGTAATTAACTGACCGGCTGGGTCTCATGGTTGAACCCACGAAATTGGTTCTCAGGTTTAGGAGAGTGGGCTCAAAATGTTATTATGAGTGTAGGGAAGTTTCTCCTTTGTATCCTGGGAGTCGTCATAATTATTGGTTTGATATTTAGGTGTGTTCGAATTCTGACGCGGCGCAAGCACGGCACAAAATTGATGAGTCTAAGGAGCAAGGGCGCTGTTATAGCAGCAGATTTAATTTATGACCCATCCATAGAGACAGTGTTATGATAAGGATTGTAAATGAATTTCATGGCCCGTTTCTTTCACCCGTTTCTCTTGTGTTTCCCCCTCTGCCCAGATACATCCATCCGGAAAAGACATCTGCCCTACCCAAAAATGTTTATGTGAATGTATTTTAGATATGTGTCTTATCTTCATCTCTGCAACCTCCAGTTAATAGCACACATAGTCGACAGGTGATATCCACATATACTAGCACTCACAAATGTCTCCCTCCGTGTATCATCAACTAAATGTGCACCTCATTTGTTGGAACAATCCGACAAGAGCTCGGTAGTGTTTGTTGGCCCATTTACAGACCCTTAGTACGGGATGAAAAGGATTTAATGTATATTTTGCAATACCTCGAAGCTTATTTAGAACATATACAGCACGATGATACATGCCCTTCAGACATGAAATCATACATACATGCTTTTTACTATCCCACTAGGTCATACATTTCCTACCTACCCCTCTCTCCCGACTATCCAAACTTCTGTAGATATTGTGTAGATATTTTTCTGTTTAGTGATTAGATAGTGGCAGTTATTGGTGACTGCCAAAGGGTGGACTGTCAAAGTCGAAAAATATTGCAGTACACACATCACATACAAACCACACACATATGGCCTCTGCGCGTGTACTTGTTCTGCCGTGCGTGCACATATCTGCAATTTGCGTATGGTCGCTCCCGCGGTCCTGCGCATCAGCGCGTGGTATGGGTATTTACGGTACAGTTTGTGAACGCATGGAGAGCTATCAAAACACATTACATATTTAATCCAAATAGTGCACAATGTACACATAGTCCCCCTGCACCACATATGAAATAAACAACAGTTTAAATGGTTTCAGAACAAAGGGATTCGCCTTTACAGAATAGGAGGGGACAGAACAAGGTCATAAGGTGGTGTTTGGTATCCTGCTGTAGGGTATTTTAAGGGTATCATTCCGGTGTTGGTTTGAGGAAGATCGCATGTTCCAGCGGATAGTTATGTGCAGAAGCAGAATATAGATATAAACTGTATTTACTGTACATTATGTATGCGGCGGGAATCCAGAGGAGACCACCCACAAGAGCAGTTGGGAAAGACATCACCTACCTATTCAAACTGACCTATGACCTCTCCTGTACTGTAAAAGTGCATTCCTGTGTCCAATGGACAAAGGGATTACAGTATCTATTGTATTGCTTTTGGAAGAAGTGAATAAAGACAAGAGAGCCTGCTTTCTGGCCTGGTGAGACACAAGACTCACAAAGTTATCTATTTGATGACCGAGGGCCGGGAAGCGCAAGCGAATCTACTCAAGTATGTACCATTGAATGTAGCCATTTACTCTGTTATATTGTATTGTATTATTTGTATTGTAACCCCCTTTCAGCAATAATCCACTGTGGTGTCGGAACCCAGCGGTTAAATCACAATTGGTGTCGTGTCTTCATTGCCCTGCTAGGGTTTTAAGTGCTTTATCATTACATTGCATTACTGTAAAGGTTTAAAGTGTATCTCTGGGTGTGTGCGCTCTGTGTGTACTTTGTAACCTCAGTGCGGCGTTTGTACGCTAAGTCCGTACAGTGATACGGGACTAAGTACGTAGTGTGTGTACTAAGTTTAGCGGCCGCAGCAGCTCCATGGTAAAGTGTATTCTAAGTGTGTATAAGGTATAGCTTTCTTTCCTGTAAGATAATCGACATTATCAATACATACTGTAGATACATAGCAGTGGTGAAGTGCAATCAAGTTTAAAGTTGGATACACATTAGACGATCATTTGTATCCAGCTAGACAGGGAGTGAAGGACCCGGTGAGGTGGCGACATCCCCATATTAAGATGCATGTACAGATGACGAGGGATGTCATTAGAGATCCGCAGGAGCGCGCATCGCTAGCGATGTAGTGGGTACACGCGGGAGGATTTTAAGAATTTGGCGTAACGAATGGTCGTTATCGTCAAATTTGTTTAATATGTCGTCTAGTGGGTACCCGTCTTAAGTCTAACGCTGTTAGAGGATCTCGCGGTAAGTCTCAGAAACCAGCAGCTGCTGCATCCCTGGACCAGACCTCCGTATCCCCTGCCATGAAGCCCTCCGCGTGATGGTTGGCCCCAGCAGCAAGGCGACTTCCAGGTAGGTGCTCACCTTCAAAACTTCGCCCATGTATGGGCGGAGTCCTGCCGGGATCCTTGGGTGAGGGACAAGGACACCGGCTGGAATTTCAAGTGCTTCCTCCCCACAGATTCTTCAGGTCGGGCTTTCCAGCTTCACTCATAGCAAGAGTTACCTTCCAGGAGGCCATTCAAAAGCTTTTACAAACAGGAGTTGTGGTTCCAGTGCCTCCTTCGGTACACAACAGGGGGTTTTACTCCAGTCTTTTTGTCGTACCAAAACCGGACGGTTTGTTGCAGCCCATCTTGAATCTGAAGACTTTAAACCCTTATCTGCAGGTACTCAAATTCAAGATGGAGTCCCTGCACGCAGTGGTGTCTGGCCTGGAGGAGCAGTTGTCTATAACTTGCTTCTGTTAGAAGCAAGTTATAGACAACTGGTATAGACATCGGCATCGCTGTCCGGACAATCATTGTCACCAGTATTTTCAAGCACTGCACAGGAGACGGGTAGCCAATCCATCTCCAGCTTGGACATCAACTGCAAAAATCTACATCTACCCGCTGATTGACTCTCCACCGGTTCCATCTGGGGCTTCTATATTCAGATCATCAACGCGGTCTGCATGCTGCCAGCACCGGCAGCCTCTCCATCTTCAGCGCTGTAATCACGGCACAGCTGCGGCTGTAACAATTTAATACCCCAATAGGAGACAGCACACGGAGGTCACTGTGGGCTTTATATTACCGGGATCAGCGACAGTTCACCAGTGTGCCTCACGCTAATTATCCATAACCCTTTCATTATCAGCAGCTCATATAACTTTGCTTCATATTCCTGGAATTAAATCATAGCTACAAAACATTTCTTTCCGGGGACGCCCGGTTATTCAATTGAGATTATTGATATTACTTTATTATACTGAAATACAGTGCTGATTTATAGCTGTACTTTTTCCAGTTGGGTTTTAGATCTGTGTTTTTAAAGGTTTTGCCACCCATTTATATAGGTTTACTTTAAAATTATACAACAGTTAATTGATACAAAATGCTTTTTCTCTGGCTGGGTCCACAGGATTATCCACAGGATAACATTGGGATATGGTTGAGCGACAGCGGAAATAACACCAACACGGTCACGAGCTTTCTGGCCTCCCAGAATGCACCGGGGCTTCCCCATATAGTCCCGCCCACTGACTCAGTCAAATCAGTTTTTTGCTTGGTGCGGCAGGAAGCCGCATGGTCACAGGGCTGTTGTGAATAAAGCAGCCTGAAGCTTTTATTATGTTATTTTTATAGACTTACTATGTTTTTTGAGCGACTTTTCTTAACAGCGTCTTAAACGCATAATGGTAAGAGTCGCTCCAACAACTCCCCACCGGGTCACAACAACGCTTACCTTCGCGGTACAGTGCTGTCTTAATGGGCGTCTGTGTTGGATATTTTAGCAGGTCCAGCAGACGTAACCAGGCTGTGGCCGGAGCATGGGGGGAAGGTAAGTGTATGGATTTCCTCTTACTAGAGGGGTACGGACACAGCTACACTGTATCGGTGGAGACTACGAACAGTGTTTTGATGCGCCGAACATCTCGAGTGCGACAGCGCTACGCTCTAGGGATCATAGACGCCAGGACTAGGTAGAGGCCTCGATCCTTGGAGTTTAAGTCAACGGGGGTATTCAGACGCTCTCCTGGCCGCACCTCCGAGTTCATGACCAGTTTCCGTGCGTCTCCCGTCCATGAACTAAATGACCTTACTTCCGTCTCAGACGCTACAACGAGGGTACTCGGTCGCAGCTTAGACGCTGCGGTTGTGTACACTAGAGATCCCGCCTAGACCGAGTCGCAGGCCTTAGCGTCTGCATACACGTGGAAGTCGCTGAGCGTCCGTGTCCGTCAGTGAGCGACTGTGTCCGTTATCAGGAGCGTCTGAATCCACTCAGCGTCTTACGAGCGCATTTGCTTGGATATGGATGTGTGGTGAGTCTCCCTGTATCCCGCTCTACAGAGGAAGGGTACACTGTACTAAAAATTCTCTCTACTTGTTAGTATGAATTGTTAATTTTTAGTACATATTGCATATGAGATCTGTATATTACTGTGTTTTCTGCATGTTATGTTGAAAAAGAACCAGTTGAAACAGAAGTACAGTTTTCCTACTTACTTGTAAGTTGTTATGGGGGTTGTATTCTCATATGACAATGTCTAATGCCTTAACATGTGACTGACTGCTAGTATGTGTGCTGACTTTTCTATGTTGTCAGTCCTGTTCTGACCCTCAATTCAGGTGCACGGCTGTGGTCAGATTGATCTCACTTCTATATACTCATATATAGGTGATTTTCAGTCACAAATTGTGTAGTCATTAACAGATTATTACCATGTCTGTGAGCGGCAAAAGTGACGAGGAGAATTTATCAAGCACTCCTACATCCCTAGCATGCTTATCTTGTAAGACAGGGTTAATTGGTATGGACCAATTGGTCACTTATGAGGGGTTGTGTGCATACTGTTTTGCTTTTCAGCAAAGTAAAAAACAGGAGTTGGTTCAACCACCAACAGAGCCACCATGGAATATGTTCGCAAAGACTTTATCCTCAATAGCGGACATGTTAACTCCGGTAGCACCACCTCAAGGGTTAGGTTACACTATTAACCCATACATGCAGCTCCCTTCCTACGGCTTGGTTCCAGTAGCCTCTACAAGCAACCAAGGGACAGGTAAGACTAAGACAGATGCGTCTATGTGGCAGACTACACAGGATGATACAACAGATGATGATACAGTATATTCAAACACTCCGTATGATGATCAGTCGCAGAGTTTTAATTCAGAGGATGTAGCTGAACTTATTGATGCTGTGAAGGCTGTTCTCTCTTTGCAAGAGCCAGCCAATGCAGTGTTAAAATCTAAAGCACCTGTGTTTAAACGAACAAAATCAGTTAAAACTGAATTCCCAGCGTCAGATGAGCTGACGGAAATGATGGATGAGTCTTGGGTGACGCCCAGTAAGAAATATAAGATTCCGAAAAGATGGAATTCTTATTATCCATTTCCAGCTGCGGATTGTTCAAAAAGAGAAGTTCCTCCAAAAGTAGATGCACATGTACTGCGACTTGTGCATAAATCTGCTATACCACTGTCATCTACCTCACTAAATGATGTCACAGACAGAAAGGTAGATAGCTTCCTGAAAAATGTATTTTCTCTAGTAGGAGCAGTGGTAAAACCTGCTATGGCTTCGGCCTGGGTAGCAAAGGCAATGGGCGAATGGATAGAGGAACTAGAGAATTACATCTCTTCTCCTAATAGGGAGCAAGAGTATCATTTAAGCCGTTTAAGACAATCTGCTCAATACTTAGAAGAAGCAGCATTTGATATGGGTACAGTTGGTTCTAAAGCTTCAGCCTTGACAGTAGCCACTCGCAGAGCAGTTTGGCTACGTACCTGGAAAGCAGATGCGGAATCCAAGAAAGAATTGGAAGCATTGCCTTTCATTGGTAATATATTGTTTGGGATACCATTATCTGATATCCTAGAATCAGAGGCTGAATCAAAGAAGGTCAGATTTCTGGCTACTTATAACCCTAAGTCTAAGGGTTCAAAGTTTCACTCATTTCGCTGGCAAAGCAAAAGCTAAAGAGGAGTCTAAGCAACCCCAGTTCAAAATCAGGGGTAGGAAGCAGTGGGCTAGCAAAAAGCCAGCTTCCAAGCCTGAACAGAAACCCTCAGCCTGAAGAGACGAGCCTCCACCTTGAGGATTCCAGGGTTTGGGGCCCGACTCCTTCATTTTGCACACATATGGCAGCAGTCAACAACAGATGTTTGGGTGCAGAAGGTGGTATCTCAGGGGTATGGGTTCCCATTCAGGAGGCAGCCTCCTCAAAGATTTGTTGCACCAGCCCGTCTCGTATAGAGTCGAAGGCCAATGCCCTGCAAGAAGCAGTCCAAAAAGGACTGCAGTCAGGTGTGATTGTCCCAGTACCTCCATCACAAAGGGGACAGGGGTTTTACTACAATCTATTTCTGATCCAGAAGCCAAATGGGTCATATCGACCAATTCTCAATCTGAAAATGTTAAACAAATACATTTGGATTCCAAAGTTCCACATGGAGACGTTACGCTCCATAATGTTGGCTATGGAACCGGGAGATTACATGGTATCTCTGGATGTACGGGTTGCTTACCTACATGTGCCTATAGAACTGTCTCATCAGTGTTACCTCAGGTTTGCCATCCTCCAGGAACATTTTCAGTTCCAAGCTTTGCCCTTCGGGCTGGCAACAGCACCCAGGGTGTTTACCAATATCATGGTGGTTATGGCAGCTTGTCTGCGCAAACAAGGGATAAGATATTCCCATACCTCAACGACCTGTTAATCTTATCACATTCGCAAGATTTACTTTTGAGTCATCTTCAACAGACAATAGTTTGTTTACAGAGACACAGGTGGCTCATAAATTGGGAAAAGTCGTCACTGAGTCCGTCACAGCGGATGGTTCATTTGGGGGCCATATTGGATTCACACCTACAGAAAGTTCTCTTACCAGAGAAAAAGATAGTCAAGGTGCAGGTCATGGCTCAGGAAGCGTTGCACGCCCAGACAAGGTCAGTCCATGCAGCAATGCGACTGTTGGGTCTGATGGTATCAACCTTCGAAATGATGGAATATGTGCAATTCCACTCCAGACCATTGCAGCACCTTATTCTGACCAAATGGAACGGAAATCATCAGACGATAAAAAAGCAGATGATAAAGTTTCCAGTAAACGTAAAAAGGTCTCTAGCGTGGTGGCTACAGACAGACCATTTAACCACCAAGGAGAGACCCTTTTGGATAAAAGAATGGCAAGTCCTGACAACAGATGCCAGCCTGCAAGGCTGGGGGGCGGTACTTGGAAGCCTTTGGTTCCAGAGAAAATGGACCGCAAGGGAAAGTCGCCTGCCAATAAATCTGTTGGAAATAAGGGCCATTTACAGGGCTCTAGTTCAGGCAAAGGACAGTCTGCAAGGAAGACCGGTCCAGATTCACTCAGACAATGCGACAGCAGTAGCGTACCTCAATCATCAAGGAGGAACTCACAGCAAGAGACTGACGGAGGAGGTAACTCCCATTCTAAGTTGGGCAGAACTCCATCTCTCAGCATTGTCAGCAGTGTTTGTCCCAGGTGTACTGAACTGGGAAGCGGATTTTCTCAGTCGACACACCATTCAGGAAACCGAATGGGCATTACACCCAGAAGTGTTTCAGACACTAGTGAACAGATGGGGTCTACCAGAGATAGATCTCATGGCATCTCGTCTAAACAACAAAGTTCCAAGGTACGGATCGAGAACAAGGGACCCAGGAGCGGTCCTTGTATACGCACTGTCAGTAGAATGGAAATTTCATCTGGCATATCTGTTCCCTCCGATAGCTATGTTACCCAGAGTAGTGAGAAAAATAAAGCAAGCAAAGGGAGCCATAATTCTAATAGCTCCAGCTTGACCAAGAAGGCATTGGTACACAGATCTATTGAGGATGTCCGTGGAAGCACAGATACTGCTCCCTCAACGTCCAGATCTGCTGATACAGGGTCCTTGTTGTCACAGCCATCTGGATCGCCTGTCTTTGACGGCGTGACTGTTGAAACCTCTATCTTAAAAGCTAGAGGATTTTCGAAACAAATAATCCAGACTATGCTTAGAGCAAGAAAGCCTTCTTCAGCTTGTGTGTATTATAGAATATGGCAAGCCTATATTCATTGGTGTACTGGAAAAAGTTTGAATCCAAGATCTTTTAAAGTATCCAGGATTTTGGATTTCCTTCAAGCAGGATTGGATAAAGGTTTGAAAATTGCTTCCTTGAGAGTTCGAGTATCAGCATTAACTGTATGGTTTCAGCGAAAGATTGCTGATTTACAGGATGTACATACTTTCTTTCAGGGAGTGGTACATATTCAACCTCCATTTGTTCCTCCTGCAGCTACCTGTGATTTGAATTTAGTTCTTAAATTCCTCCAGGGTCCTCCGTTTGAACCGCTTAAGAGAGCAGATCTTAAATGGTTAACGGCTAAAGTACTTTTTCTACTGGCAATGGCGTCAGCCAGAAGAGTATCAGATTTGGGAGCGTTATCGTGTAAGTCTCCTTTCCTAAGTTTTTTTCCAGACAGAGCAGTTCTCAGAACGAGATCTGGTTATCTTCCAAAGGTGGTTTCAAAGTTTCACCTGAATGAAGAGATTGTAGTCCCAGCTTTTCAGGTATCGGGAGAAGAGTCGCTGGACGTAGTCCGAGCTTTAAGAATCTACATAGATCGTACTAGTGCCATCAGGAAAATAGATTCTCTCTTCATCCTCTACGGATTTCATAGAAGAGGATGGCCTGCTAGTAAACAGACGCTGGCGAGATGGCTCCGAATGGTAATATCAGAAGCATATTCTCATGCAGATCTCCCTACTCCGGCTAATGTCTCTGCTCATTCTACACGTAAGGTAGGTTCTTCATGGGCAGCACAACAGGGTGCTTCAGCAGAACAGATTTGCAAGGCAGCCACATGGTCCTCCATAAACACATTCATTAGACATTATGCCTTGGATACTTTTGCCTCTCATGACGCAGACTTCGGGCGAAAGTCCTCCTGTGTAATCAGGAGCGTACCCACCACTAAAATTGGCTTTGGGAATCCCAATGTTATCCTGTGGATAACCTGTGGACCCAGCCAGAGAAATAGACGTTATGGTAAGAACTTACCATTGATAACGTGATTTCTCTTATGTCCACAGGGATCCCACCCTGACGCACCTGATTTGAGGATCTTGGCAATCACTAGACCTCTTTCCTCTTGTATGGAAGGGTGTGCATGTGTGTTCTTATCGCCTAAATAGGTTTCTACCTGATGCTCCTGCCTAAACACTGTGGAAAGAACTGATTTGACTGAGTCAGTGGGCGGGACTATATGGGGAAGCCCCGGTGCATCCTGGGAGGCCAGAAAGCTTGTGACCGTGTTGGTGCCATTTCCGCTGTCGCTCAACCATATCCCAATGTTATCCGGTGGATACCTGTGGACATAAGAGAAATCACGTTATTAACGGTAAGTTCTTACCATAACGTCTATTTCTGTTTCTCCTATAACAGACAAGCATTTACAAAGTAACCTTATTTAAATGGTTCAAATTCGCAATTCAGTAACAGTTAAAATTATTATAAGATTTATTTTGTGTACATTATTACAAAGATTGATACCTTTTTCAATAAAATAATTACGAATTGTTTATAATTCGACTCCTTTGGTTGATATTTTTTGGGGGGCATTACAATGCTTATGGTGTTATGAGCGCTTCTATTCTTTTTCCGGAATTTCTAGTGTCCCTAGATGTCAAGGATGCTTACCTGCACATCCCTATGTGGCCCCCTCATCAGGCTTACCTCAGGTTCGCCATCTTGGACAGCCACTTCCAGTTTCAGACCTTACCCTTTGGTCTCTCCACAGCTCTAAGGGTGTTCACAAAGGTCATGGCGGAGATGATGCTGCAACTGCACAAAATGGGAGTCAACATAGTTCCCTGTTTGGACAATCTCCTGATAAAAGCAATGTCCAGGGAACGTCTGCTACAAAGCATCGACCTGACGACTCGCCTGCTTACGGATCATGGGTGGATCCTGAATTTTCGGAAATCTCATCTGGACCCATCTCAACGACTTCAGTTCCTGGGAATGATACTGGACACAGTGTCTCAGAAGGTGTTTCTTCCAATGGTCAAGGGCTTGACAATCCAGGCTATGGTCCGCTCAGTACTCCGGCCCCACAAGGTCTCAATTCACCTTTGCATTCACTTGCTGGGCAAGATGGTGGCCTCATATGAGGCAGTCCAGTACGGGAGAGTTCATGCCCGTCAATTTCAGCTGGATTTGCTGGACAAGTGGTTGGGGTCTCATCTGCACATGCATCAGAGTGTAACCCTATCACCCAGAACTCGGATTTCCTTGTTGTGGTGGCTACAAATTCCCTACCTGGTGGTAGGCTGGAGTTTCAGTACCCAGTCTTGGATTCTACTGACAACGGATGCCGGCCTCCGGGATTGGGGGGCTGTGATCCGAGGGGCCCAGTTCCAGGGGAAATGATCGAGTCAGGAATCTGTGCTACCAATAAACGTCCTGGAACTCAAGGCAATTTTCAATGCCCTTCTACAAGCTTCCTCTCTTCTCCAGGATCAATCTATCCAAGTTCAGTCGGACAACGCCACGGTGGTGGCGTATATAAACCGACAGGGAGGAACAAGAAGCAGAGCAGCAATGCAAGAAGTGTCAAAAATACTTCTCTGGATGGAGGCCAACGCAAGGGCCATCTTAGCCATATTCATTCCAGGAGTGGACAACTGGGAGGCGGACGGCGGGCTTCCTCAGCAGACACGACCTCCGTCCGGGGGAACAGGGCCTTTATCCTCAGGTGTTTCAACAATTGATTCACCAGTGGGGTGTCCGCAGATAGACCTGATGGCTTCTCGTCTCAACAAGAAGTTACACCGTTATTGTTCCAGAACAAGGGGATCCGCAGGCTGTAGAAGTGGACGTGCTGACGATGCCATGGACTTACCAGTTTATTTATCTGTTTCTTCCAATCCCGCTCATTCCAAGAGTTCTAAAAATACTCAAAAGGGAAAGCATTCAGGCAATTCTAAGTGCCCCGGATTGGCCTCGGCGGGTCTGGTATGCAGACTTCCTGACCATGTCTCTGTAAGAACCCTGGCCTCTGCTGCTTCTAAAGGACCTTCTTCAGCAAGGACCATTCGTCTATCCAGACTTACAGCGGCTACGTTTGATAGCTTGGAAGTTGAGAGGGAGATTCTAGCCAGAAAAGGTCTTCCCTCAAGGGTTATTTCCACTATGGTACAGGCCCGGAATGTGGTATGTCAAAACATTACCACCGTATCTGGAAAAAATATGTTTCTTGGTGTGAAGGTAGAACGTTTTTTCCCATGGAATTTCGACTTGGTCGTATTATTATTATTATTATTATTATTATTATTATTATTATTATTATTATCCTTTTATTTATATGGCACCACAAGGGTTCCGCAGCGCCCAATTACAGAGTACATATTCACATAATCAAAACAGGAAACCAGTGACTTACAGTTGAAGACAATATAGGACAAGTACAGGGTAACTAAGCATAACTACACCAGTAAACGACATAGAGATAAGTTTCAACGTGGCCAAAAAACTGCGGGATTTGGGCAGTTGAGGAATATTAAAGTAAAAAAAGGATAAGCACATGAGGGAAGAGGGCTCTACTCATGAGAGCTTACATTCTAAGGGTTTTCTCCTATTCATACAAGCGGGTGTGGATATGGGCCTATGGTTAGGCTCCATCAAAGTACAGATTTCGTCGCTCTCTATCTTTTTCCAGAAACAACCTGCAATGTTGCCAGAAGTACAGATTTTCCTAAAAGGAGTTCTTCATATGCAACCACTCTTCGTACCTCCCACGGCTCTGTGGGATCTCAATGTGGTTTTGTCCTTTCTTCAGTCGGACTGGTTTGAACCCTTACAAAGGGTGGAATATAAGTTTCTCACTTGGAAGACTGTCATGTTGCTGGAGTTGGCATCTGCAAGATGTGTCTCTGAATTGGGGCTCTTATCCTGTAAGAGCCCGTACTTGATATTTCATGAGGATAGGGCATAACTCAGGACCTGGCCTCAGTTTTTGCTGAAAGTGCTGTCAGCTTTTCATGTGAATCAACCGAATGTGGTTCCGTTGGGGTCTGGGACTGAGGGTCGACAGCAAAAAGGTCGACACACCTTAGGTCGACGCCAATTGGTCGACGCACCTTAGGTCGACATGGACAAAATGTCGACATGGAAAAAGGTCGACATGATTTTTTTATGTTTTTTTGGTGTCGTTTTCTTCGTAGAGTGACAGGGAACCCCAATTAGTGCACCGCGTTCGCTCGCCATGCTTCGGGCATGGTGCCTTCGCTCCGCTACCGCTTCGCTCGGCACAGATTACCGTTCCAATCGTAGTCCACGTGGATTAAGTATGAAAAGGTTCCAAAAAAGAAAAAAATCCTGAAAAACTCATGTCGACCTTTTTCCATGTCGACCGTGTTCCTGTCGACCCTTTGTCCATGTCGATCTTTTGTCCATGTCGACCTAAGGTGTGTCGACCAATTGACGTTGACCTAAGGTGTGTCGACCTTTTTGCGGTCGACCTGGAGTCCGGATACCGTTCTGTTGTTGGCTGACGCTTCAGTTGCCCCAGAGTCCTTGGACGTGGTGAGGGCTCTGAAGATTTATGTCAAGAAGACTGCTCGTCATCGGATATCTGACTCGCTGTTTGTCCTTTATGATGCCACCAAGATTAGTCGTCTGGCTTCTAAGCAGTCCATTGCTCGTTGGCTCAGACTGACCATTCAACAAGCCTATACTTCAGCGGCTCTGCCTTTGCCGACGTCTATTCAGGCCCACTCCACGAGATCAGTGGGTTCTTCCTGGGCGGCTGCCCGGGGTGTCTCGACCTGACAGTTGTGCCGAGCAGCTACTTGGTCTGGTTCAAACACGTTTGTAAAGTACGATAGGTTCAACACCTTGGCCAAGGATGACCTTCAGTTTGGTCAGGCGGTTTTGCAGGGGTCTCAGCACTCTCCCACCTGTTCCGAGAGCTTTGGGACTTCCCCAAGATACTAAAGTACATTCCCCAGTATCCACTAGGACGTTAGAGAAAATAGGAATTTAATACCTACCGGTAATTCCTTTTCTCGTAGTCCGTAGTGGATACTGGGCGCTTCGAATTCTGCTTACCTGGCGTAAGTGTTTCTGATTGGTCCGCTGTTGGGGTCCCTTTTCCAGGTTGGGTTAGCTTTGCTATACTTTGTTGTGGTTGGTGTTGCTATCCTCTGTTCAGATTAGCACTCCTATTCTGTTATGGTTGTACATTCCCCAGTATCCACTACAGACCACGAGAAAAGGCATTACGGGTAGGTATTAAATTCCTATTTTTTCATATACTAGTTTATACAGGTCAGGTATCCGTTATCTGTATACACTAAATATTCAGAAAACCGGAATATTTCGGCACCCGTATTGACGTCATGGCATGGCCGGCGTCATGAGTCACTGAAGCCAGTGGCCAATCACAGGTGGGGCAGTGGCTTTGCAGCCATTCCCTCACCTTCGCTGCTAACAGGACCCTCTGCGGACATGCCCGACCCCCTGTGGACACCAAAACATCCTCCCCCCGCACTGATGCACTGGACCCGCCGCAGACCCCCGGAACCAACCGGATAACAGGTATTCTGTTATCCAGAAAAACCCCATATCTGGAATGCTCCTGGTCCTGAGCATTCCGGATATGGGATACTCAACCTGTATAGTCAAAACTCTGGCATGTACTGGAGTATGACAAGAGAGGCTCTGTCCTGCCTGCCTCACCTCATCACACATCTCGGATCTCTGGTACCCGCCCCCTTTTTTCCCCCCGCACAGGTTCCCCTCTCCTGCTCTCTCACGACACAGCTCCAAACTGCCACGCCCATCTGTGGTACCTGCGATCCCCTTCCCCCGCACATACACTCAGGTTCCCTTCTCCTGCTCTCTCACTTCATAGCGCCAAACCCCCACCCCATCCACAGCACTCCGTACCCCCCCACACACACACACACATGCACCAGTTCAACACAAGCAGAAAATAAACACTGAAAAAGCAATTATTCATCATTACCTTCCACACATCAGCAAGGCATCAGTACCAGTGTATCCTGTTCTTCCACATTAAAGGTAAGTCACTTACTGTACATTTTACTTATGATTTATTAGTTATATGTAATAACTATATATTAGAAATGAAGAGCACTGTATGTTATGGTGTGGATAGTATTAGGCTGCGGTTAGCATTGGGCTGCAGATAGGGTAGGCTTAGTATGAGGCTGCAGTTAGGGTAGGCTTCGGATTAGACTAGTTAGGCTGAGATTAGGGTTTTGCTGCAGTCAGGGTGGGGATAGGATTTGGCTGCAATTAGGGTTAGAATAAGGCTGCTTTTAGGGTTAGGTTTCAAGTAGGGTTATGGTGCAATTAATGTGGGGGTTGGTGCAATTTGGATTCGAGTTAGTGTTAGGCTGTCGACATCTGAAACAATTAAGAGATGGAGCGCTGCATAAAGAAGACATTGGAGGACTTCACAATTTTATTGTGGGGGCCCACAAAGTTAGATTTATGCCCCTGCATGGGAGATCAGAATGGCATGTGTTGTGGTATTTGGAAACAGGTGTGTTGGTTTGAGTGACATCTGAAGAAATGTGGGGAGGTCGGAGTGGTATGTGGTGGTATGCTGGGCAGAAAATGTGCTCTCCACTCATAGGACGGGCTTGAACCTCTGTTGCTCACTGTCAGCAACTGTTGCCATGGCACGTCCTGCTCCAGTCTCCCTTTGAGGCATCCAGTGTCTGACTGGGGCACAAAACCCCTACTGGGGGAATGCAGCAGTAGAGACCTATGCTAGCCACTAGTCTGTGGTCCTGGTCTGCCAAATATATGACTCTCTAGTAGATTAACAATTAATTAATACAATGCAGTCTGGAACCTGGCTCCGAGGAATTCCCCTGTCACCCTGTTGGCTTGTGCAACCTTGGAGCCAACCAACTTTCTCCTCCCGTCCCCAACCCTGGCAGATGCACTCTAAGTGGGTGGGGAGTACCATCTTCCCACTACTCTCACTCTAAACAGCCCCTCACCACTGCCTCTACCAGTTGCAATCTCTCTGGAGATGCACACAGGGTCCTATCCAGTGGTGCAAGTAGAAAAAATGTCTTACAGGTACTGTGTGTGCGCGCCAAAAAATGGGTGTGGCCAAATGCCATATGGGGCGTGGCCAATGAAAATGTGGGCGTGATACACATATGGGGGAGGGGCAGATACACATATGACCCCCACAGTGCCAGATACACGTTGCCCCACAGTTCCAGATACACGTTGCCCCACAGTGCCAGATACACGAATGCCCCACAGTGCCAGATACACGAATGCCCCACAGTGCCAGATACACGTTGCCCCACAGTGCCAGATACACGTTGCCCCACAGTGCCAGATACACGAATGCCCCACAGTGCCAGATACACGTTGCCCCACAGTGCCAGATACGCATATGCCCCACAGTGCCAGATATACATTGCCCCCCACAGTGCCAGGTATACATTGCCCCCCACAGTGCCAGATATACATTGCCCCCCACAGTGCCAGGTATACATTGCCCCCCACAGTGCCAGGTATACATTGCCCCCCACAGTGTCAGGTATACATTGCCCCCCACAGTGCCAGGTATTCGTGATGGTGCAGCAGCAGAATCTCCCTCCCCCCTTCCCTTCCCCTGCTCACCGCTGCTGCTGTCTTGTGTGAGGGGATGAGAGCGCAGCCTGCGCCTCTCCTTCCCCTCAGTCTCCGGCGGGTGAGTTCAATATTCAGCGCCGATCCGTGAGCCAATCAAAGCTCCGCGAGCTCTGATTGGCTCACGTGCGGCGCTGATTTGAACGAAGACACTGAGGGTCAGGAGAGGCGCAGGCTGCGCTCTCCTCCCCTCACATCAGCGGTAGCAAGCGGCGGCCCGTCGGTGTGGGTACGGCGTAGCCACGGCGAAATTCTTAAGGGTACGCCGTACCCACCCATACCCGCATACTTGCACCGCTGGTCCTATCTGTAAAAAGGTACCTCATCATCTGCAGCGCCATAACATGGGGCAGTGCACTAATGTCTCCAGGTATAGTTATGTAATAATTCTGCCTACTTTGGTGTTGTCTCTGCCTACAGTTTATTCGGTGCTGCCCATATGAGGCCAATTCCAGATTATTTTTCAGGTCCCCTGTTAGTCCCCAATCCGCCCCCGCATATGACAATATGGTTAGCTTGAACTTAAATTATTTGGAAATAATACTAAATGTATAAATATATAGAAATATAGGGTGTGATTCAGATTAGTAATGTATTACACAGCCACAAGGAAGCAGCCGTGAACCCCCCCCCCCCCCCCACACACACACACACACACACACACACACACACACACACACCTTCCCCTTGCAATGGCAAACTACAGTACATGTAGGATGTAATTGTTTACCTCCGCATGCTGAGCATGTGATTTGCCTATATCCTAAATTGCCTTTGTGATGTCACTCAGCTTTAGTAGAAAGGTCAGTGCTGTGTAGACATCGGTATTCAGTTGTATCTGCTGCTAGGACATCTAACAAGGTATGCATGTTTTCTCTGACGTCCTAGTGGATGCTGGGAACTCCGTAAGGACCATGGGGAATAGCGGCTCCGCAGGAGACTGGGCACAACTAAAGAAAGCTTTAGGACTACCTGGTGTGCACTGGCTCCTCCCTCTATGACCCTCCTCCAGACCTCAGTTAGAATCTTGTGCCCGGCTGAGCTGGATGCACACTAGGGGCTCTCCTGAGCTCCTAGAAAAAGAAAGTATATTTTAGGTTTTTTATTTTCAGTGAGATCTGCTGGCAACAGACTCACTGCTACGAGGAACTAAGGGGAGAAGAAGCGAACCTACCTGACTGGAGATAGTTTGGGCTTCTTAGGCTACTGGACACCATTAGCTCCAGAGGGATCGAACACAGGACCCGACCTCGATCGTTCGGTCCCGGAGCCGCGCCGCCGTCCCCCTTACAGAGCCAGAAGCATGAAGATGGTCCTGGAAATCGGCGGCAGAAGACTTCGGTCTTCAACAAGGTAGCGCACAGCACTGCAGCTGTGCGCCATTGCTCCTCATGCACACCTCACACTCCAGTCACTGATGGGTGCTGGGGGGGGGGCGCCCTGAGCAGCAATATGCAGGGCCGGCGCCACCATTAGGCAGCATTAGGCAGCTGCCTATGGGCGCCGGCACTTACTGGGCGGCACTGAATGGAGCACACAAATTGCATGTGACAGGATGCGTGCAGTGATGTGGGATGTAAGGCGCCCGATCCCTGTTCACCCGTAGTTGTATCTGCCGAGCCGGAGCCGCATGTCCGTAGCGCATCCAGGCCTCCCCCTCCTGCATTGGTTGCTTACCCGCACCGATAACTGGGGTGCAGATCCGCTACCTCCGCCTCTGCCAGGACCACAAGCCATCCAAGAAGCTGCCTGCTGGAACCCGAGAAGGAGACAGTGGGCGGCATCTTCACACGGGCGGCAAGAAGAGCTGTATGTCCTTCCTCAACTCCCGGCTGATCTGACCTCCCTCCCTGCCGGCGCTGACCAGCGGCAGCTACCCTGTGTACCGTCAGGGGAGGGGACATCTGTCTGCTGTCCTCCCTCATATGGAGCCACATCAGCCAGAAGAACAACCATGGTAAGTGCCTCACATCACACTTGGTTGTTATGTGACCAACAGAAGGTTCTGCTGCAGCTGCTGTGGCCCCTACTGTCTGTATATACATACACACACACATAAATATATATATATATATATTTTATTTTATTTTTGGGATATATATATATATATATTTTTTATATATATATATATATATATATATATATATATATATATATATACACATACATACATACTGTAACGTCTGTGCCCTCCCATGGAAGAAAATCATCACCAGTAGAGATATAAACATAGGGCTGCATTTGGGTGTTCTGTGCATGCAGAGTAGCCGCAATGCACATGCGCGACCCCACACCTTGTGGCTGCATCCTTCCATGCGGCCGCAAGGTGACTGACAGTCATGGCCATCGGAGATCGTTGACATCGCGTTTTAAACTGGGGCATGTCGGGAGTGTTTTCGGGGCAGCTGTGTGGTGTCACACGCAGCAGCTCTGATTAAAAATATGGCAGCAGACCGACTGACAGCGCAGCCAGGCTCCGCCGTCAGGGATCAATCTTAATTTGATGCGTCCACAATTTACTTGTGGATGCATCAGGAGGCGGTGCCACACATGCGGGGTGGCCTTGCCCTGTGCTATGCGGCCCCCAGCATGTGCGGACATGGACGCAGATATTGCTGTGTATGCAGCGATCTCTGTGTCCATCTCTGAACCAGGTCCCAAGTCTTCAAATCAGTGAAAGATCAGGTGTCTATTGCAACGTTTCAGAGAACAACAACCCTGATGATATATATACACATATACAAACCTCTGACTAATCATAACCCGTAACTGTAATACCTTAACCAAAACTGATAAACCAGCCCTAATAATATATCCCTAATACCCTAACCCAACCGTAAGCAACTCTATTACCCTGTCCCTAATATCCTAACCCAGTCTAGCAAACTAACCCTAATACCCTAGCCCTTAACACAAATCCCTAACCCTAATACTCTAGCCCCTAACTCTGAATGGCAGACTGGATGGGCCGTATGGTTCTTATCTGCTGTTAAATTCAATTAGCATGATAAGCTGGCGTGAGCCGCCACTTATCAGGGATATTGTGTCTTCTCCAGGTGAAACCAAATCCCCGAAAACAACCCTATTCTCGTCCGAAAACGGTTCTGCTTCTAACGAAAACAGAATCTGTGTGTTTTCGGGAGAATTATTTTTTTTTTTCGGGATGACCTGAAAAAAAAATCTGAGAACCGGTAAAAAGCACTAAAAAGTCAGTTTATCGCTCCCCAGGTTTCTCCGTACCTAACTGAACACCATACATGAGGAAAATATTCTTTGGTATGGCACTAACTCACATTTATCAAGCTGGGCTGTGGAACCTCCAGGCTGTTTCATCTGAGGAGCTGGATATTGGGGGTGAGGGGGGGGGGGGGGGTGAGGTGCGCTGAAGACTTGCCTAGGGTGTTGAAAAACCTTGCACCGGCCCTGGCAATATGAATACCTTGTCTGGCAAAAAATCACAATATATAGTCCCAGAGGCTATATATGTGATAAATACTCCTGCCAGAATCCATAAAAAAAGCGGGAGAAAAGTCAGCCGAAAAAGGGGCGGGGCTATCTCCCTCAGCACACTGGCGCCATTTTTTCTTCACAGTGCAGCTGGAAGACAGCTCCCCAGGCTCTCCCCTGTAGTTTGCAGGCTCAAAGGGTTAAAAAGAGAGGGGGGGCACTAAATTTAGGCGCAAATATGTGTATTCTAGCAGCTATAAGGGAAAAATCACTGTGGGTAGTGTGAATCCCTGCATTATATAGCGCTCTGGTGTGTGCTGGCATACTCTCTCTCTGTCTCCCCAAAGGACTTTGTGGGGTCCTGTCCTCAGTCAGAGCGTTACCTGTGTGTGTGCGGTGTGTCGGTACGGCTGTGTCGACATGGTTGATGAGGAGGCTTATGTGGAGGCAGAGCAGATGCCGATAAATGTGATGTCGCCCCCTGTGGGGCCGACACCAGAGTGGATGGATAGGTGGAAGGTATTAACCGACAGTGTCAACTCCTTACATAAAAGGCTGAATGACGTAACAGCTGTGGGACAGCCGGCATCTCAGCCCGCGTCTGCCCAGGCGTCTCAAAGGCCATCAGGGGCTCAAAAACGCCCGATACCTCAGATGGCAGACACAGATGTCGACACGGAGTCTGACTCCAGTGTCGACAAGGTTGAGACATATACACAATCCACTAGGAACATCCGTTACATGATCTCGGCAATGAAAAATGTGTTATACATTTCTGACATTAACCCAGGTACCACAAAAAAGGGGTTATATGTTTGGGGAGAAAAAGCAGACAGTGTTTTGTTCCCCCATCAGATGAGTGAATGAAGTGTGTGAAGAAGCGTGGGTTCCCCCGATAAGAAACTGGTAATTTCTAAAAAGTTACTGATGGCGTACCCTTTCCCGCCAGAGGATAGGTCACGTTGGGAGATATCCCCTAGGGTGGATAAGGCGCTCACACGTTTGTCAAAAAGGTGGCACTGCCGTCTTAGGATACGGCCACTTTAAAGGAGCCTGCTGATAAAAAGCAGGAGGCTATCCTGAAGTCTGTATATACACACTCAGGTACTATACTGAGACCTGCAATTGCCTTCAGCATGGATAGTGCTGCTGCAGCGTGGTCTATTACCCTGTCAGGACAGGGATACTATTTGCTAACCATAGAGCATATTAAAGACGTCGTCTTATATATGAGGGATGCACAGAGGGATATTTGCCGGCTGGCATCCAGAATTAATGCAATGTCCATTCTGCCAGGAGGGTATTAGGGACCCGGCAGTGGACAGGCGATGCTGACTTTAGAAGGCACATGAAAATTCTGCCTTATAAGGGTGAGGAATTGTTTGGGAATAGTCTCTGGGACCTCGTATCCACAGCAACAGCTGGGAAGGAAAATATTTACCCCAAGTTTCCTCACAGCCTAAGAAAGCACAGTATTATAAGGTACAGTCCTTTCGGCTTCAGAAAAGCAAGCGGGTCAAAGGCGCTTCCTTTCTGCACAGAGACAAGGGAAGAGGGAAAAAGCTGCACCAGACAGCCAGTTCCCAGGATCAAAAATCTTCCCCCGCTTCCTCTGAGTCCACAGCATGACGCTGGGGCTCCACAGGTGGAGCCAGGTGCGGTGGGGGCGCGTCTCGGGAACTTCAGCGACCAGTGGGCTCGCTCACAGGTGGATCCCTGGTTTCTGCAAATGGTATCACAGGGATACAAGCTGGAGTTCGAGGCGACTCCCCCTCGCCGTTACCTCAAATCAGCCCTGCCTGCTGCCCTCGAGGAGAGGTAGTACTGGCGGCAATTCACAAGCTGTACTTCCAGCAGGTGATAATCAAGGTACCCCTCCTTCATCAAGGACGGGGTTACTATTCCACAATGTTTGTGGTACCGAAACCAGACGGTTCGGTGAGACCCATTCTAAAATTGAAATCCTTGAACACTTATAGACGAAGGTTCAAGTTCAAAATGGAATCGCTCAGGGCGGTTATTGCAAGCCTGGACGAAGGGGATTACATGGTATCACTGGACATCAAGGATGCTTACCTGCATGTCCCCATTTACCTTCCTCACCAGGAGTACCTCAAAATTGTGGTACAGGACTGTCATTACCAATTCCAGACGTTGCCGTTGGTCTGTCCCCGGCACCGAGGGTATTTACCAAGGTAATGGCCGAAATGATGATACTCCTTCGAAAAAAGGGAGTTATAATTATCCCGTACTTGGACGATCTCCTTATAAAGGCGAGGTCCAGGGAACAGTTGTTCGTCGGAGTAGCCCTATCTCGGGAAGTGCTACAACAGCACGGCTGGATTCTGAATAGTCCAAAGACGCAGCTGGTTCCTACGACGCGTCTACTGTTCCTAAGTATGGTTCTGGACACAGAACAGGAAAAAGGGTTTCTCCCGGAGGAGAAGGTCAAGGAGTTGTCATCTCTAGTCAGAGACCTCCTAATACAAATACAGGTGTCGGTGCATCAATGCACGCGAGTCCTGGGAATTATGGTAGCTTCTTACGAAGAAATTCCATTCGGTAGGTTCCATGCAAGGATCTTCCAGTGGGATCTGTTGGACAAGTGGTCCGGGTCGCATCTTCAGATGCATCGGCTGATAACCCTGTCTCCAAGGGCCAGGGTGTCGCTGTTGTGGTGGCTGCAGAGTGCTCATCTTCTAGAGGGCCGCAGATTCGGCATACAGGACTGGGTCCTGGTGACCACAGATGCCAGCCTTCGAGGCTGGGGGGCAGTCACACAGGGAAGAAACTTCCAAGGATTATGGTCAAGTCAGGAGACTTCCCTACACATAAATATTCTGGGACTAAGGGCCATTCACAATGCCCTAAGTCAGGCTAGACCCTGCTTCAACACCAGCCGGTGCTGATCCAGTCAGACAACATCACGGCGGTCGCCCATGTAAACCAGCAGGGCGGCACAAGAAGCAGGATGGTGATGGCAGAAGCCACAAGGATTTTCCGATGGGCGGAAAATCATGTGTTAGCACTGTCAGCAGTGTTCATTCCCGGAGTGGACAACTGGGAAGCAGACTTTCTCAGCAGGCACGACCTCCACACGGGAAAGTGGGGACTTCATCCAGAAGTCTTTAAAATGATTGTACACCTTTGGGAAAGGCCACAGGTGGACATGATGGCGTCCCGCCTCAACAAAAAGCTAAAAAGATATTGCGCCAGGTCAAGGGACCCTCAGGCGATAGCTGTGGACGCTCTGGTAACACCGTGGGTGTACCAGTCGGTGTATGGGTTCCTTCCTTTGCCTCTCATACCCAAGGTATTGAGAATACTAAGAAAGAGAGGAGTAAGAACTATACTCGTGGTTCCGGATTGGCCAAGAAGAGCTTGGTACCCAGAACTTCAAGAAATGATCTCAGAGGACCCATGGCCTCTGTCGCTCAGACAGGACCTGCGGCAGCAGGGGCCCTGCCTGTTCCAAGACTTACCACGGCTGTGTTTGACGGCATGGCGGTTGAACACCAGATCCTAAAGGAAAAAGGCATTCCGGAGGAAGTCATTCCTACGCTGATTAAGGCTAGAAAAGATGTGATCGCAAATATTATCACCGCATATGGCAAAAATATGTTGCTTGGTGTGAGGCCAGGAAGGCCCCAACGAATTTCAACTGGGTCGATTTCTGCACTTCCTACAGTCAGGAGTGACTACGGGCCTAAAATTGGGTTACGTTAAGGTCCAGATTTCGGCTCTGTACATTTTCTTCCAAAAAAAGAACTGGCTTCACTGCCTGAAGTTCAGACTTTTGTTAAGGGAGTGCTGCATATTCAGCCCCCGTGTGTGCCTCTAGGGGCACCGTTGGATCCCAACGTGGTGTTGGATTTCCTGAAGTCGCATTGGGTTGAGCCACTTAAATCCGTAGAGCTAAAATGCCTCACGTGGAAAGTGATCATGCGGTTGGCCTTGGCGTCGACCAGGCGTGTATCAGAATTGGCGGTTTTGTCATGCAAATGCCCTTATCTAATTTCCATATGGATAGGGCGGAATTGAGGACTCGTTCCCAATTCCTTCCTAAGGTGGTATCAGCTTTTCATGTGAACCAACCTATTGTGGTGCCTGCGGCTACGTGGGACTTGGAGGACTCCAAGTTTCTGGACGTAGTCAGGGCCCTGAAAATATATATTTCCAGGACGGCTGGAGTCAGGAAAACTGACTCGCTATTTATCCTGTAGGCACCCAACAAGCTGGGTGCTCCTGCTTCTAAGCAGACTATTGCTCGCTGGATCTGTAGCACGATTCAACTTGCGCATTCTGCGGCTGGACTGCCGCACCCTAAATCTGTAAAAGCCCATTCCACGAGGAAAGTGGGCTCTTCTTGGGCGGCTGCCCGAGGGGTCTCGGCTTTACAACTTTGCCGAGCTGTTACTTGGTCGGGTTCAAACATTTTTGCTAAAGTCTACAAGTTTGATACCCTGGCTGAGGAGGACCTTGAGTTTGCTCATTCGGTGCTGCAGAGTCATCCGCACTCTCCCGCCTGTTTGGGAGCTTTGGTATAATCCCCATGGTCCTTACGGAGTTCCCAGCATCCACTAGGACGTCAGAGAAAATAAGATTTTACTCACCGGTAAATCTATTTCTCGTAGTCCGTAGTGGATGCTGGGCGCCCATTCCAAGTGCAGATTGTCTGCAATACTTGTATATAGTTATTGTTAACTAAAGGGTTATTGTTGAGCCATCCGTTGAGAGGCTCAGTTATATTTCATACTGTTAACTGGGTATAGTATCACGAGTTATACGGTGTGATTGGTGTGGCTGGTATGAGTCTTACCCGGGATTCAAAATCCTTCCTTATTGTGTCAGCTCTTCCGGGCACAGTATCCTAACTGAGGTCTGGAGGAGGGTCATAGAGGGAGGAGCCAGTGCACACCAGGTAGTCCTAAAGCTTTCTTTAGTTGTGCCCAGTCTCCTGCGGAGCCGCTATTCCCCATGGTCCTTACGGAGTTCCCAGCATCCACTATGGACTACGAGAAATAGATTTACCGGTGAGTAAAATCTTATTTTAACCTAAATATAATATGAAAATATGAATAGATGATACAGGCTGGATTTAGGGCCAATGGGCCTGGGCTGAAAAATATCAAGGGCCTATAGGAGAAGTGGATGAGCTGTGACCAGTGTTATGTTGGTGTGGGCAGTGGCATGTGGGTGTGTACACCCCCCCTACACTATCAGCCCTAGTGTCTCCCTAAATATGTATAAGCAGCAAAGATTATTCATTTTGTTAGCAAAATAGAAATACAAGTTACTATTTATGACCCACCGTGTGGCAAGCTGGGCTGCTGGTCATGGTCTTACCATCATGACGATGGAAATATACACAACACCCCTGGGCGCTAATGATCAGATGACATTGATTCCTATTATTAATCCTTGTAGTCTGGTGTCTCTGCTGGAGGTGTCATAAAGAAAGAGGCTCCATGTTCCATATTTGGTGGGATTGTCCCCTCATTATTCCCTTTTGGAACACAATCAACCTGGCTAAGGAATTAATGGGTTTCTCTGTCCCGTCTGGCCCTGGCTCTTATTCGGACATTCCTGTGTCCTCATACAGAAATCTCTGCATGAGCATATCGACAATGCGGCAAGTGCAATTCTTCCTGTTCATTGGAGGTTCCACCATCCTCCATCCATTAGTGAATGGTGCCTAAGAATGGACTTATATGTCTATGAACGACATCTTACTCTCTACCACAGACAAGCATGAGGACTTTATGTCAACATGGTTCATTCAACTGGCTGGACTTCAAGGACTCCGACAATTATGCCTCCCTTATCTCCACTTAGGGGGTATTCAGGTTTGGTTGTTCTTCCTACTGCTGTTGCAATGATTTGCCGTATGCAGTTGTTATTACATGCTGATATGGGCAGAAGCTAACCTGTGCACACTGCAATCGCATCATTTGTGCATGGTGCCGCATGCGTGCACCACACAAATGCACAGATTTATCAAGCCTTGGAGAGTGATAAATTGCACGGTGGTAAGGTACCGACCAATCAGCTCCTAACTACCATGTTACAGGCTGTGTTTGAAAAAGGAAATTTAGGAGATGATTGGTACTTTATCACCATGCAATTTATCACTCTCCAAGGCTTGATAAATCTGGACCAGTGCCTGTGTTCCTCTGTGGACATGCAGGCTAAGTTGCACTCCCAGGACACACAGACCTCTCCAGAATCAAGTATGATTGTGGTTGCTGATGTATGCACGCCCAGAAAATGCCATCCAAACAGCCATGACACGCCTGTGTTCGCCTGACCAATCCCTTTTGCCGCCCCAAATGCTGACTTCCTGTCACTCACTTTGCAATTAAAATCTCGCTGCAACTGCATCCGCAGTGCAAAAACATTAATTGCTATGCATACAGTATAATTACCGCTTTGTGTCCACATCTGAATGATCCCCTTAGGGCAGGGGTGGGGGACCTCAGGCCCGCGGGTCATATAAGGCCCGCAAAGCCACTTGATACGGCCAGGCTCACCTAACCGAGGGAGATGCCAGGTACCCGCTAAACTTTTGTTACCAGCAGGTGCCCAGCTCCTTCCCCTCAGCAGCAGCCGGAGGCAGGAGCTCACTCCTGAGCTCCGGCTCAGACAGTGTACGTGTGCAGCGCTATGGGAGAGATGTCATGACGTCTCTCCCATAGTTCCGAGGAGCAGGCGGAGGGCAGTGGTCCGGAAGCAGCAGCGGGGCTGGTGAGTATTTATTTTCAATTGTGTGTAAGCGGCGCTACTAGGGGGCATATCTGATGGGGCTTAACAACTGACTGGGGGCATATCTGATGGGGCTTAACAACTGACTGGGGGCATATCTAATGGGGCATAACAACTGACTGGGGGCATATCAAGTTACTGGGGGTATAGCTACTGGGAGCATAACTACTGACTGGGGGCATAACTACTGAGGGCAGGCTAATTTTTAAGTTGATAATTTTTGTATGGCCACCGAAGGATTTTATAAATATCCAAATGGCCCTTGGTAGAAAAAAAGGTTCCCCACCCCTGCCTTAGGGGGACATTTACTAAACAGTGATAAGAACGGAAAAGTGAGGCAGTGGAGAAGTTGCCCATGGCAACCAATCAGCACTGAATGAACATTTATAATTTGCATACTATAAAATCATACAGAGCTGCTGATTGGTTGATGGGGAAACTTCTCCACTGGCTCACTTCTCCGCTCTTAATCACTGCTCAGTAAATGTCCTCCTTAGTCTCTATCTCGATTGTCTTCAATGATTCCTGTTCCCAGGTTTCTTGTAAAAAACACTCTTGTTCTGTATGAGATAATTATGCTCTTATTTATCAATGAGTGATAAATTTCACTGTGAGTGATAAATTGCACCAGCCAATCAGCTCCTAACTTCCATGTCACAGGCTGGGTTTGAAAAATGACAGTTAGGAGCGGATTGGCTGGTGTAATTTATCCCTCCCAGTGACATTTATCACTCATTGATCAATAAGGGCATTAGAAACCTATTTATCATTTGGAGGAGGTAATTATCATTCTGTATTATTATTATTATGCAGCATAGCGTTGTATAGCAGCTATTTAACATCCCGAGACTGGTAGGCAAGCCCCGGTGAAAACCCCCCTCCTCTGCGAAAGTAAGAATGCTTGCTGCTAGCCGAATGCTTTGCCCTTATATAATCTACTGTGTGGATGTATGAAGGCTTGTAGATAGATAAAGAAACAACCAATCGGCTACTGCCATTTTTCAAGCATAGCCTGGAAAATGACAGTTATAAGCTGACTGCTACGTACTTTATCTCTCTCCACTTTATTATTTATCAAATTAATTTCTGTTTTTGTATGCAGGGAAAATATGAACTACTTTTGCATGTACTGTAGCAAACAAATACTGAGCAGCTTTGTTTTTACACTGAAATTAGAAATTAAACTAGGACATACCCCTTGAAAACATTAATTCTTTATGCATATTTTAGAGCTGCCCCACCTGCAGTGCAACATGGTTTTGCCAAGGTGCTATTTGCTCTTTTTCATGGTCTCCATCTCTAAATCAGGCTCATATGGGCTAATTCAGACCTGATTGCTGCTGTGTGTTTTCGCTCAGCGGGCGATTAGGTCTGAACTGCGCATGCGTCGCAGTGCGTATATGTGCATGCCAGAGATGCGATCGGCATCTCAGCCCAGCGATCGCCCCTGCCACGTTCGGCCGCCATTTTGGCGGCGCAGTCCGGGCAACGCAGGCGTACCTGGACCATGCGGGGGGTGGGCCGCGGCGGCTGCGTGCCATCACATACAGCCGCTGCGACCCGGGATGCGACAAGCAGCTCCCTGCGAGAGCGCAGGAGCTGCGCAGGTATGGAGCAACTTGTCAAGTACAAATGCATCGCCGCTGTGCGATGCTTTTGTACTTGTGGGGGCCCCCTGACTTGCGGGATGGGCTAGCCCTGCGCTGGGCATCCCCCCCCCCCCCGCATGTCAGAGGAAATGATCGTAGATGTGCTAAATTTAGCACATCTACGATCACCTCTGAATTACCCCCATAATCTGCATAGCCTGCAATTCTACAGCATGTATCTGTAGAACATGCAACTCGTCTTGTGCTGGCCAACAGCAAATAAAGACTTTAATGCTGGGTACACACTAGAAAGTGGACGATTGCCCAATTCAGACACATCGTCCATGATATCGTCTAGTGTGTATGCACTATGTCACTGACTATGGGGGTCATTCCAACCCGATCGAATGTTGCGCTTCTTCGCAGCCATGCGATCGGGTTGGAACTGCGCATGCGCGGTGGCTGCATTGTGCAGGCGCTTCGTTGCCATAGCCGAGCAGCGATGCCTCCAATGAAGATAGCGGTCGCAGCGGCGACCGCAAGAAGATTGACAGGAGGAAGGCGAAATCCGGCGTCAACTTGTGACAGGCGACCGGGTGGTGAAGTGGCGGTGTTTCGTACTTTAATTTCCCCTGATGATGTCGGTCCCAGTCTTCTTGGACTGCTTTCTTGTCACCTCTGGATACCCAGCAGAAGGATGAGGACCCCCAAACAGACCCCAGACAAACAAGTCACCACACTTTTGGACAGTGACTGGTATTTTATTATCACCAATAAGGTGTCACTGCTATTGTGTTAAACGGTTTAGTAGGGTAGAATTGAAATTAAGCAATGTCACTATATATAGGAACAGATCAATATGCAGATCAGCAGTTCGAGATCATATGGTATCACAGGTAATATAGTTAAGCATTAAACATTTTAGTTACATATAACACATTCACGGCTTTTAGGAGAACTCACAATTGCAAGTATTTCTTCAATATACTCGTAAATGAACTTCTCACAAATTATTTATCATATACTATTACGTCACTATTAACCATAACCTTAAATGTCTACCAAAGGAAATAATCTATCAAGTATGATAAATAGATCGGGCGCTCGTAGGTGCTGTTGCTCAAATAGCTGCTGCTATAAAAATTGGGTTAGTCACCCCCAATATATACACAACAAAGAAAAAAACAATTAGCAGCGCTGATAGGTGTAAATATAAAAAATATGGTAGGATTGGGTGCTGATATATAGTAATTTAATCGAATTTGATCATTAACACAATAATAAAACACAATAAAATATAAAATGGATTACGTAATGAAAAAATGATTTGCTAAAAAATTGAGGGATCACAATAGACTGCCTGCTATCTGTGTAGTCCGTTCCCAATTGATATAGACTGGATAGTGCACAAATGAATGACCAACCCTGGACTGACGGCGCAGTCTGTGGGATGATGATTAGTTACCACAATTTAGCCGCTGGAGGAAATAGAGTCCCTTCAAGTTGTTTATTATGGGTCCTCACTGCATCGCGGTGTCTCCTTCATTGTCAAGGAGTGGTGGTGGTTCAGTTGGGTAGAGTGTTCCAAAAGTCCTATTATTAGGCACAATGTCCAGTCCTGGTCCGGATACACGTGGCAGCAAATTTCCAATAGGTGATAGCCCCCAAAAGCTTGGTCCCTGACGCGTTTCGCTGCAGCGAAACGCGTCAGGGACCAAGCTTTTGGGGGCTATCACCTATTGGAAATTTGCTGCCACGTGTATCCGGACCAGGACTGGACATTGTGCCTAATAATAGGACTTTTGGAACACTCTACCCAACTGAACCACCACCACTCCTTGACAATGAAGGAGACACCGCGATGCAGTGAGGACCCATAATAAACAACTTGAAGGGACTCTATTTCCTCCAGCGGCTAAATTGTGGTAACTAATCATCATCCCACAGACTGCGCCGTCAGTCCAGGGTTGGTCATTCATTTGTGCACTATCCAGTCTATATCAATTGGGAACGGACTACACAGATAGCAGGCAGTCTATTGTGATCCCTCAATTTTTTAGCAAATCATTTTTTCATTACGTAATCCATTTTATATTTTATTGTGTTTTATTATTGTGTTAATGATCAAATTCGATTAAATTACTATATATCAGCACCCAATCCTACCATATTTTTTATATTTACACCTATCAGCGCTGCTAATTGTTTTTTTCTTTAAATGTCTACCAGTTGACTGGCAGCAAGTAACCAGGAACGGTGTCCAAATTAGTGTCCCAAGTGTCCACACAGTTGCTGTAGAATTACTATTAACCGTAGTGTTCCTTACAGTATCTCAAGTGTCCACTAGAGGGTGTAGGAGTACAATCCGGCAGTGACTAGTAACTGAGTTTTGTATATTATCTCAGATATCTTATAGGAAGGCTTTCAGTACAAATCCTGAGGTAAATACGGACTAAAATAACTGGATGCAATTCTGTCAGATAGCCACTCACTATCTAGGGTAAGGGGAGATCAATACTGTTCGCACGGGCTGGTTCTGTCGGTACTAGTGCTAACTAATATCACCTTCTTTAAGGTAACTCCTAATGGGCAGTAACCTTTTTTTTCTCATTCCTTGAACACAACACTGTCGCTGTCCCCGGGTGACCTTGCGCAGATTAAAAGCATCACATCCTCTGCCTGTCGGACACGGCTGTGCTGCTGCTGTACTGGTTGGCTGATAGATGTCATATATCTCAGGGCTCTTCCCCTCTCTGTCTGTAGTAACAGAGGGGAGTTACTGCTGCATGAGGGAAGCGCCTGGCTGAGTTGGCAAGGGTTAGCTGGCTGCCAAGCTGAGCTGCTGCTGTAATGGCCTCACTGACTGACAACACCTCTAACTGTCTGTCTGACCCTGGCAGTCTCAGGTGATGGGTGACAGGGGTCTTAGGCTGTGCTGACAGACTTATACAGGGCTGACTGGAGGATGATACAAAAAGGGGTCCTGGCTGTCACTGGGGTATGGCTGGCTGTGCTGAGGCACTGTCACTGAGGTATGGTTGGCTGTGCTGAGGCACTGTCACAGACACAATGTGAAGGGGCAAGGTTACTCACTGTTCCCCGCAGCTGCACTCCATCCTCTCACTGTCAGGCAGCCTCTTCAGTGCTTCCCAGCTGTGATGACAGAGACTCCATGCTGCTTCACTTGCGGCTCGCACGCTGATATGATTCCTGTCAGCACTTCTCTCTCAGCAGCTGCGACTCTTTCTTCCCTAGCGTCTCACTCAGTTGTCGGGCGCAGACGGCTCCACTTGCGACCGCTCACCTTTCGCCGCTGGTCACCCCTTTTAGGGCTCTCTGGACAACAACTCTCCACACTGCAGCCTCACACACTCTCCTCAGAGCAGTAACCCTGCCTCCTCAGCTTCCCGCTCTGTCAAGGTCATGGGGTCAGCTAATCGCAGGGTACTTTTCTCCCAGCTCTCTGGCTGTGACAGTTGGGCTCCTCTGATTCTAGACTTGACTCCCCTGGGTCCTAGTGCCCCCCATGTCAGCTCCTGTTGACATCACTAAAAGTTAGGGGATAGTTAACCTATGCAGTGCTGCGTTGCTAGGCATGGGCCTGCAGTGGGAAAACCACAGGATAGTGCCACATATTCCTCCACTTGAAGGTTGCGTGTCCTCACGCAAAAGCAACATTTATGTACAATTTCCTGACAGTCTTTCTCATAGCAACATACACAACATCTAACTTTAAAATTGGATGTCCAAACACTTTAAGTAGTCCTTCATGCATTACTTAAGAGTTCAATTGGCATGAATACAAAGTACATCAAGAATGCAATTTTTACAATCACAGGTAAGTATGTATACAGTGAACACATACACATTTATTCCCTATACCTTAGGGGCAAGACACCTTGGGTGCTTCTTTCTGACCTTCTGACTGCAGGGTCAGGTACATCACTGAAAGATTGCTCAACAGCATGACTGGGACCACTTGGATTCTCAACAGGCCTGGGTACTGGCTGTTCTAGGGTGATGACCCCTGATGGGCCTGAAGGAACTGAGCCACACATGAAGAGAAGTAGCTCTATGGGATCATGTAGTGGGACACCCATTGAAGGTCCGCATTCCTCTGCCACAGGTACATCCTCTCGCTTGGATTCACACACCTTGGTGCTACATCTTTTAATCTGATCACGAGGTACTGTGCTGATGGGACCTTTTTTTCCTTTTTGAATTCTGTAGGCATACAGGCCATCAGTGGGGACTCCCACCACAATGTACGGGGTATCCTCCCACATGGCATCAAGCTTACTCGAACGGTGATTTTTCTTTTTCCATACACAATCTCCGAGTTGCAGGGGTGTAGCATGGATATTGCTGTTATAGCTCATCTCTTGACGGTGATGTGCTGCTTCCATGCGCTGATTAACTATTTCTTGTGCGGATTCAATACGGTGTTGGTGCTCCCGCACCCAATCATTCTGTGGAATCATTGGCTCAGTCACTACAGGAGTCAACTCGAGGTCCTTCGGAAGCTTTCCTTGACATCCAAACATAAGGTAGTAAGGGGTGAAGCCAGTGGAACAATAAAATTGTTGTACAGGTAGGCCAATTCAGGTAGCAGTGTTGGCCATTGTGAGCGTTTCTCAGCAGATAGGCTTCGCAGCATGTTGATGACCGTCTGATTTGCCCTCTCACACAGTCCATTACACTGAGGGTGATAGGCCGTCGTCCTCAGCTTCCGACATCCATATAGGGTGACCAACTCCTGAAACAGCTGTGACTCAAATGCTGGGCCTTGGTCAGTTAAGATCCGATCAGGGTACCCATAGGGCCTGGCAAAGTTCTTGAGGAATACTTCTGCGGTGGTTTTAGCAGTCAAGTCACGAACAGGGGCAATGACCAGGAACTTGCTATAGTAATCAGTCATTGTTAAGGCATACTGGTACCCACTGGGACTGGGTTCGAGTTTTACATGGTCCAGGGCCACAAGCTCCAACGGCCGATGGCTTTTGATGGGATGCAGGGTATCCTTTTGGCTGGTTTCGGGCCTCCTCTTCAGGTTGCAGGCCACGCAATCACGGCACCACTGCCCGATATCCTCTCTCATACCGACCCAGAAATACCTCCTCCTCAAGGTGGCTTCCGTTTTCTGGGTGCCAAAGTGACCGGACTGATTGTGATAAGCGGTCAGCAGGAAGTGGGCTTGTTGTCTGGGCACCACGGTTTGTACGATGGTCTGGTTTGTACTGGGATCGGTACTGGTTCGAACCAATAGTCCATGCTTGATGCTGATACGGTCTCGGTGTCGTAGCAGTTTGACCAACTCGGGATCGGCAACGGCTCTCTGGGTCTGGGTCAGTTGACTCTTGCGACGAAGGTGGCCCATCAACTCTTGCATCACTGGACTCTCGTGTTGCACTTTCACCCAATCGAACCCTAAGTTGTCACAGGGCAGGCTATCGGGACTCGCATCAGATGTGGCGGCAACAGGGTCAGAAGTGACGATGCAGTATCTCCTCCTTTGTGGCTTGAAAGTTGGGGTCTCTACATCTTCCGACCAATCCTCCTCTTCAGCTATGTCATCAGTGGGCAGGCGGGACAAGGTGTCAGCATTTCCGTTAGATTTTCCACTCCGGTAGACTACCGTGTAGCGAAACCCAGCGAGACGGGACATCCACCACTGTTCCAGAGCCGGCAGGCGTGCTGTAGACAAGTGTGCCAATGGGTTATTGTCTGTCACAATCTCGAAAGGTGTGGCGGCCAAGTAGTTTTTGAATTTCTCGGTTACGGCCCAGACAAGGGCAAGAAGCTCCGAGTAATTCTCACAATTCCGTTCGGTCTTCTTCAGGCCTCGGCTGGCGTACGCAATGACTCTCTCTCGGCCATCTTGCTCCTGGGATAGTACAGCTCCTAGTCCACGTTGACTGGCATCGGTATACAGCTTGAAAGGCCTCCCGTAGTCTGGATAGGCTAATAGCGGTGCCTCAATCAATGATGCCTTCAGCTGATCAAAGGAGGTCTGTTGTGCCTCTGTCCACTTGACTCTGGACGCACTTCTCTGCTCTTGACCCGACTTGCCTCGTAGCAGCTCATTTAATGGGGTAGCCACTTTTGCAAAGTTTTCAATGAAGCGCCTGTAGTATCCAACAAAGCCCAAGAAGCTTCGGACATCCTTCACTGTCCTCGGTACAGGCCAATCTCTCACAACACGGATCTTCTCTGGTTCTGGCTTCACACCCTCAGCACTGACGATGTGCCCGAGGTATTGCACTTTCGGCTTCAATAGATGACACTTCGATGGCTTTAACTTCAGCCCGCATTTAGTCAACTGGGCAAACACCTTATCCAAGTGCTGGAGGTGCTCCTCATAGCTCCTGGAGTAGATGATGACGTCATCCAGGTAAAGCAGGACCATCTCAAAGTTCCTGTGTCCCAAACAGTGCTCCATGACTCTCTGGAAGGTGGCTGGGGCATTGCAGAGTCCAAATGGCATCCTGTCGAACTCGAAGAGACCCATCGGCGTTGTGAACGCAGTCTTCTCCCTGTCCTCCACAGCCATCGGGATCTGCCAGTACCCACTTGTGAGGTCAAGAGTGGAGAAGTACGTCGCTGTCTTCAACGCCGTCAGAGATTCTTCAATTCTCGGTAGCGGATAGGCATCCTTGTGAGTCACTGCATTCAACTTCCGGTAGTCCACACAAAAGCGCAAACTGCCATCCTTTTTCTTCACTATCACCAGAGGGGCGCACCGTTTTCGGGTGTGGAGATCCGAACGCAGGCGTGTCGAGGCATTTTAGAGCGGATATCTGACGTCAATTCCGGGACCTACAACGCTGAAGTGATCGCACAGGGTGAGTAACTCTTACCCTAGTCTACTTCTGCACAAAACTTTTTTTGCATAGCAGGGCTGCACAAGCGTTTGCAGCCTTGCTATGCAAAAATTCACTCCCCAGCGTCTAGTTGATCGCATGGGCAGCAAAAAGTTGCTATGTGCGCTCCCAAGCATCTTCAGCCGCCGGCAGTGCATGTATGTACAATGGGCGATATCGGCAGTGAGGGCCATGCTGCCAAATGCAGCATGGCCCCCGCTTCCCCTCCACCATTGTTCGTCGCTGGCGGCATGGGCAAATGTGTATGCGCTTGCTGAGGCCTGTCCTGCTGCCAGGTCACGACGCTAATGACAGCGCTGGATACACACATTGTCTAGTGTGTATCCAGCTTAAGATAGTTGGTGGAAACATTACTGAGAATATAGGCCCTCATTCCGAGTTGATCGCTCGCTGCTGTTTTTCGCAGCGCAGCGATCAGGTTACTAATGTGCATGCGTATGCACCGCAATGCGCACGCGCGTCGTACGGGTACAAACAGCATTGTTGCTGTGCAATGCTTCTAGCGACGAATCCATTTGCACAACCAATCACAAGGAGATTGACAGAAAGAGGGTGTTTATGGGTGTCAACTGACCGTTTTCTGGGAGTTGTAGGGAAAACGCAGGCGTGTCCAGGCGTTTGCAGGACGGATGTATGACGTCAATTCAGGGACCGGACAGGTTGAAGTGATCACAAGGGCTGAGTAAGTCCAGAGCTACTCAGAAACTGCAAAAAACTTTTTCATCCCGCTCAGCTGCACAAGCGTTCGCACACTTGCAAAGCAAAAATACACTCCCCTAGAGGCAGCGACTATCTGATTGCTGCACTGCAAAAAAATAGCTAGCGAGCGATCAACTTGGAAGGAGGGCCATAGTTCACAGCCTTGGCTCCTCTGTTTTACTTTAATACATAAAACTGCCTTGATAAGAAACAGATTACAAGTGGACTGGTTGCTGCTCTGTCATAACGCGTGAATAATGGAGTTTTATCTTACTCCACTTTTATAGATTTATTTTATTTGGTAAGAAGTAACACACATTCTATATAAATTCTTTCCTGCGTGTTTCTAAGATAGCATCTATTTTTCTACTTGCTATTTTTAAATAAAAGTACATTCCTATTTTAGCTTTTGTTCCTCTTGAACATATATAGAACAGGATGTTCAGTGAAGTTAGTCACCTGTCTGCATACTCTTCAAGCAAAAAACAAGAGAGAAGACAAAATTGTTTAAAAATGATGAACGTAACCTCAGGTACGCAGGACCACATAATGTAGGTAGGACAAACCAGAGGCGGATTTACGCTGGGCGTTCTACCTGGCGACTCGGAGGTGGCCCCGTGATACAGCAGGATCTAAGCAGGAGTCGGCACTGAGTGAAGAAACTGATAATAAACTACAGCTCCCAGCAGCCCTTGCTGCCGATAGTTCCCGGCACCAAGGGCTCTCGGGAGCTGTAGTTTATTTTCAGTTTCTTCACTCAGTTCACACTCTGCTGACCGGCCGGCACAAAACCCCAGCTGGCAGCCGCACTTACTGGAAGCTGCTCGGGCAGTGAGATACACAAGCTCTGCAGGGGGCGGGGCTACACTGGACCGAGGGGGTGGGGCTACACTGGACACTCAGGCTGCCTGCTGACCTCATGGCTACTGCGAGATGGAGAGAAGATGCTGCTGCCGATCCATGGCCAGCCCGGCCAGTGAGACTGAACTCTAATGTCATTTATAAGGTAAGAGTGAGTGGAAACAAGTGTGTGTGTGTGTGTGTGTGTGTGTGTGTGTGTGTGTGTGTGTGTGTGTGTGTGTGTGTGTGTGTGTGTGTCTTCCATGTGAGCGTGTGTGTGTGTGTGTGTCTGTGTCTCCCTGTATAGCCTCATTGTGTGTCTTAGTTTAGGTATTTTTAACACTGCGCTGTATCCAGTGGTGCAAGTAGAAAAAATGTCTTATATGCGCTGTGTGCGCACTCAGAAGGCGCGAGCACCCAAAAAAATGGGTGTATTCAATGAAAATAAGGGCGTGATACACATATGGGGGGAGGGGCAGATACACATATGACCACAATAGTGCCAGATACATGTTGCCCCACAGTGCCAGATATACATTGCCCCACAGTGCCAGATATATATTGCCCCACAGTGCCAGATACACATTGCCTCACTGTGCCAGATACAGAAATGCCCCCACTGTGTCAGATATACATTGCCCCCCAGTGCCAGATACACATTGCCTCACTGTGCCAGATACAGAAATGCCCCCACAGTGCCAGATATGCCCCCAGTGCCAGATACACATTGCCTCACAGTGCCAGATACACAAATGCCCCCACTGTGTCAGATATACATTGCCCCCCAGTGCCAGATACACAAATGCCCCCACAGTGCTAGATATGCCCCCAGTGCCAGATACAGAAATGCCCCCAGTGCCAGATACACGTCCCCCAGTGCCAGATATGCCCCCAGTACCAGAAATCAGGAGCCTTGGCTGCCAGTCTGCAAGCTCTGATTGGCTCACGGGCTGGCGCTGAATTGAAGGTAGACAGTGAGGGGCAGGAGAGGCGCACGCTGTGCTCTCCTCCCCTCGCAGCAGCGGCGGTGAACAGCAGCGGAGGGAGGGAGCGGTGGCCCGTCGGCGGTGGGTACGTCGTACCCACGGCTAAATTATTAAGGGTACGCCGTACCCACCCGTACTTGCTGGCTGTATCTCTGTTAGCCGCTCAATAAATGAAGAAATATTATAAAGGAAATGAGTGCTTAAATGTATAAAAGATCAGTGTGGCACCTGTAAAACATAAATGATTAATATACAATGTTTAAGTTATTTTTAGAAAAGGTGAGGAATTGGGGGTAGGAATTGTGCTCTGGTCACATCTGTTATCTCTAGCTGTCCCTACCTCTACCGCAGTCTGGGATATTAAGGATGTTATTTTTCTCTTGTTAACATGGGGCCAGGGTCGGACTGGCCCATGGGGGTACAGGGGAAACCCCCGGTGGACCCCACTGCTTGGGCCCCCATCACCTCCTCAAAGGATAAAGTTCCAGACTATGCACTTGAATTATACATTATACCTATATTACCTTATACTATACAGAACTATGGTGTATTCCATACGGCGTATTGCTGTTATTAATCTAGTACATTATCTTGCATGCACTAGCAGTATTTACTATTTAGATTTATTAAGGGGCCCAGACCATGTTCTTGCTAATGGTTAGCCAAGCCTCTAAGGATGGGCCCCTACCACTACATCCCCCCAGTGGGCCCTTCATGTCCCAGTCCGACACTGTATGGGACATATCTCCATTTCCCACTGCAGGTGCTGCTGGTGATGGCAGGTTTCAGTTGGAAAAAGTCCCGCTGGTGGTAAGGTGTAGTGCGGCTAAGAAGCTTCCCGCTGTGATTGCCGCTTGATAACAGCAGGCGCCAGCTGATGACGTGCCTCCACAGCTGGAGTGCGGTGCGGCAGGGTGCACCGATCGTAAGCCTCGTTTCCTTGTCCTGTCCAAAACCTCTGAGCCTCCAACGTGTTTCTTTCATGCACCTCAGTGCACTTCGGGGCTAATTCAGACCTGATCACTAGGCTGTGTTTTCATGCAGCGGGCGATCAGGTCTAAACTGCTCATGCGTATGCACCGCAATGTGCAGGCGCGTCGTACGGGTACAAAGCTCAGTGATGGGTTTGTGTGAAGAATCCATTCACACAGGCTTTCGCACGGAGATTGACAGGAAGAAGGTGTTTGTGGGTGTCAACTGACCGTTTTCTGGGAGTGGTTGGAAAAACGCAGGCGTGTCCAAGCATTTGCAGGGAGGATTCCTGACGTCAATTCCGGTCCCGGACAGGCTGAAGTGTTTGCAGTGGCTGAGTAAGTCCTGGGTTGCGCAGAGACTGCACAAAATCTGTTTGTATAGCTCTGCTACACATGTGTTCACACACTTGCATAGCGAAAATACACTCCCCTATGGGCGGCAACTGTAAAAGTTGACAACATTTAAAACCAGTGCAATCGTTAATGTAACCGTACGCAACTCTGCATTAATTAGCATATGGCACCTCCGGTGGTATGAATACGCAAGCTCAAACCTGTGAGCGTGTGGACGCAACTCCAATGAGGAGAAGTGCGACACTTTACCTTAAATAAACACGTTACAAGTGTACTGCGCTCCAACCCACAAACATTGAATAAAGAGAAAAGGGGAAGACAGATACAGAATGCACTAACAATTGATCAAACAATAAACACAGATATACAGAGAAATGCGAGTACAATATAATACACCAATAAGGACTTACAGGTAACAGACCAAATACATATGCAGGCGCACCTGGATCCACAGTCATTAGCAGATAACCGCAATGATTTGAGATTGGAGATCTAATGCTTACTGTGACCTGTTCTATATTTATACAGGATTTCCAACCCCCACCGTGATTTACCCATTAGTAAATGCCATAGTGTATTCTAAATATCGAAATATGCAATTTGACTTTAACAGACCACCCTTTGATAGTAACCAAAACTATCACATAAATTTCATAATTCGTATTTCATAATATGTATACACATCATTTGAGTAAATACCTTAGAAGAAGAAGAAGAATTGTAGATGGGAATATATCTATTATTGTACAACCTAGTTGGATAGGTAAAGCGTGTATGTATGGGTGTGTGTTTGAGGGGATTGTATCATCGTGCCATAATAAGTCTTAGTTCTACAAAAAGCTTCAAGATCTGCAAAGTATTCATTTAGTCCTTCTCATCCTGTATTAAGGGTCTGTAGATGTTCAAACAAACATACCGAGCTTTTTACAAAATGGCATTTCTAGCTGCCCTCATAATAAATGGGGAAGCACATTTACCCGATGATACATTTGGGGAGATGTATGTGTATGCCATTATGTGTGGATGTTCCTGCATCGTCTATGTGTATTATTAACTGGAGATTACAGAAAAGAGGGTAAGACAACCTATATATGTACTCAGCGGGTATGTAAGGCCCATGGGTAAGACGTGGGACTGTATCCAACCTCTGGCAGTATTATCCCAAGGTAGCATAACCTTTCGGAGTTCGGAGAGAGCCACTTGTATGCTTTTCTACTACAGATAAAATAGATGTCATCTGGTAGTACATAGGTAACAGAGTGAATCATTGTTACACAAAATTCCTGTCCCTATTTCTTTCATTTGGGTATGACAAGTTTCTGGCTTCGTGATTTTCATATAATAGTCTTCTACCACTTTGCCAACCATTATCTTGCTATACCCGCTCATATACCTATATCTGTAGTGTTTTTCACTACTGATGATCCCTCTTACTGTTTCTGTATCGAGAGGCTCCCTATCAGCTCCATGTGAGTAGGTCATTGCCTGATTGTTCCATATTATCTCCCAATTTCCTGGTTTCTGGAATTGCTGAAATCTTAACATAACAGGGATTTATCTACATAGTACTGGTGGAGTCTTAGGCTAGGGGACATATTTAAATTACATTTTATATCCACCGGTCTCCCTCCCATCAATTCAAGTACCTCGGATAACTTTAGTGGGTATGGGACTAAGCCTACATTATTTTGTCCTTGAGGTACCTGTGAGCACACCCAATATTCTGTTTGGTTTAAGACCTTACCCACTAGTGAGTGGTAATCACTCAAGGGATGTCTGTCAAATTCTGCCTTATTGCTAGACTGACATCTTTGGATGTACTCATCTTCAATTATAGGGTCACAATACTTACAAATACTCCTCACATTGTCTCCGAACTCCGTACTCTCCAGACCTCTTACTCACTCCTGCTTTGAGCAAAGTATCAGACTGTGCCTGGGATTCTATCAAATCATCACCATTTCCTGAAAAGCCTCTCCCAGGCCCCCACTTAGTTCTTTCCGAACCTTCGTAAAAATAAACAGTCCTGAGAAAAATAAAGGCAAAAAGGAAAAAAAAAAATTTTTAAAAACGTTGATTGCCGACGATCTTCCATCTCTCAACCAAAAGTCCTGTGTGACCACTTAATACACTCAGGGGTGAATGTCCACTGTTATCGCCTCTCAGTTCTCCTGGAATAGGTTCTCTACTGATATCTCCTCTTTTTCACTTCTTTCCCAAGCTTCTTCCGGGTTACTGGCTGTCTTGCAATGCGACGAATGGACCCAAGTCTCTCTCTCTGCTACCTTCAATGAAGTGGTGCTGGTCAACAAAACTTCGTACAGTCCCTCCCAACGGTCTATCAAACAACCTGAGCGTAAACATTTTGAATCATCACATAGTCCCCTGGTGCAATATCATGGCAGTTTGAACTTGGCATATCTGGAATCAACAGTTTTAAGTTCTTTTGCTTTTCTCTCAAGTGCTTATTCATTTTTATGAGGTATTGAACTGTCACCTCATTGTTGCATTTCCAATCGTCATGAGGGTCTATCATCACATGAGGTTGCCTTCCAAACAGAATTTCAAAGGATGATTAATTGAGAGGAGCCCTGGGAGTGGTCCTGATGCTGTACAACACCAGTGGCAGCGCCTCTGGCAACAGTAGTCCAGTTTCAGTCATCACTTTGCTCAATTTGTTCTTGATAGTACTATTCACTCTCTCCACCTTTGCACTTGCTATCAATCCCCAGGAGTTTGCACATGACCTGAAAGACCTCCCCTGTGAAGTGGGTACCCCTATGACTTTCAGTAATCCTAGGGATACCATATCTACATACAAATTCTTGCACTATCTTCTTGGCAGTGAAGACAGCAGTGTTAGAGGCAGCTGGGAATGCCTCTACCCAATTGGAAAACATCAATAAAAACTAACGCATTTCAAATTTCTACAGGGTGGTACCTGTATAAAGTCAATTTGTATTACCTGAAAAGGACCGTATGTAGAAGGGATATGGGATGGCTCTGTTGGTACTGCCTTACCAATGTTCTTCCTCAGTCAAGTAAGACATGACATGGCTTTCCTGCTCACCTGAGAAGAGAATCCTGGTGCACTCCAGTAGGCTCTCACTAGTCTGCACATTCCTTCCTTTCCCGGGTGAGTCAGACCGTGTGCTGCTTCAGCTAGGCTGGGGAGATATGCTTTGGGAGCCATTGGCTTACCTTGTCCATCTCTCCATAGTCCGGATGACTCTTGCCATATCCCTTCGCCTTCCAGACCGCCTTGGGACAAAAAAGAAAACAGAACAGAGGTCAATTACAGTAAAGTGGGTAGACTGAGTAGGAATTTGCATTAGGATGACAGCTGGATTAGGCACTACGGGGAATTGGCTCTCAACTACTTTGTTTACCCCTTTTAAATCCTGCACTAGCCTGAAGCCCCTCCCCCCCAGTTTTCTTTACTGGAAAGATGGGACTATTGGCTGTGCTTGAAGTTCTAATTAGAATTCCCTGTTGGAGCAGCCTTTCAATTACAGGATACACCCCTAATTACATTTCTGGCTTCAGGGGGTACTGTGGTATTCTTGGAGCTGTCCTACCGTCTTTTAATTGGATTACTACGGGTGCTACATTCACCATTAATCCAGCGTCCTGTCCATCTTTGGTCCAAAGGGAACCCGGTATTTGCGAGATCATTTCCTCTACCTGAGATGGATGCGAATCTAGAATGGGAGAATGCAACATGTCCTGTACTTCCTGAGCGAAGTTTCCTAGGGTGTCTAAAAATACACCATCAGGGGTACAATAAATCACAGATCCCGTTTTACAAAGCAAATCTCTTCCCATTAAGTTAGTAGGGGCCATTGCAGCCAGGAGAAAAGAGTGTTTGGTGTGCAGCAGGCCAATAGTAACCTCTGCTTGCTTAGTTAAAGGGTAATGTTGCACAGTTCCCGTTACCTCCATTGCCTTAATAGTTTTCCCAGTCATTTCTAAACTAAGTGGAGAAGTCAATACTGATCTGACTGCCCCTGTATCTACAAGAAAGGTTTGCTCTGTACCATTTATGTCAACCATCACTTGGGGTTCTTTCCTAAGATCATTAGTTAACCTAACTGGTTGCAGGATACAGGTGTGACCTTCTCCCTATTGACATCCTTGGTCGTGCCTCATAGTGTTAGTTGCTATGATGTGTGCAGGTATACATGGAGACACTTCTGAGTCTCGCCAGTGTCCTCTGGGGGGGTGTCTATGTGCTTCCCTGTTAGGTGGACTTTTGTTACCCCTATATGAATCATTATCCCTTATATGTGTGTCAAAACTCCTAGTGTTCCTATGTCCTGGGCAGTCTCTGGAATAGTGCCCATCTCTCCCACACGTGTAGCATCTGATAGGTCTTTTAGGTGGTTCCCAGTGCATATTAGTTTGTTTTGGTCTTCTTGTGGTGTTTTCTAATGCCCGGATAGTTACCATCATTAGCTTCTCATTTTGTCTTTCTTTGTACTTACCTATGTTCCTATCATGTTCTAGTGCAGATTCCCTGAGGGCATCTACAGTTATCCCACGCCAGTTAGGTAAAGAGGTTTTCACTCTTACTTTTTTAAGTTTTCTTTTAGGCCATCCATAAGCACCAAGACAGCCACCTCCCTATGGTGCGTGTCATCAGTAATTCTTGTGTATTTAGACATAGCTAGCAAAGTTCTAGCAAAATAATCCGCAGCCATTTCATTGTCCTTTTGTTTTAAGAAAATTTTTTTGCTCTAGTCCACTACTACTAGAAAGTATATTCCTATATTCCATATTGGGTATTTATTAGTGATGAGCGGGTTCGGTTCCTCGGAAACCGAACCCCCCCGAACTTCACCCATTTTACACGGGTCCAAGGCATACTCGGATTCTCCCGTATGGCTCGGTTAACCCGAGCGCGCCCGAACGTCATCATCCCGCTGTCGGATTCTCGCGAGATTCGGATTCTATATAAGCAGCCGCACGTCGCCGCCATTTTCACTCATGCATTGGAAATGTTAGGGAGAGAACGTGGCTGGCGTCCTCTCCGTTTATTAATCTTGATGCAAATATTTGTGCTTATTGCTTAATTGTGGGGACTGGGGAGCAGCTGTATTATATAGGAGGAGTACAGTGCAGAGTTTTGCTGACAGTGACCACCAGTATACTTTGTCTGCCTGAAAAACACTCCATATCTGTGCTCAGTGTGCTGCATATATCTGTGCTCACACTGCTATATTGTGGGGACTGGGGACCACCAGTATATTATATAGGAGGAGTACAGTGCAGAGTTTTGCTGACCAGTGACCACCAGTATACGTTGTCTGCCTGAAAAACACTCCATATCTGTGCTCAGTGTGCTGCATATATCTGTGCTCACACTGCTTTATTGTGGGGACTGGGGACCAGCAGTATTATATAGGAGGAGTACAGTGCAGAGTTTTGCTGACAGTGACCACCAGTATATATAGCAGTACGGTACGGAAGGCCACTGCTCTACCTACCTCTGTGTCGTCAAGTATACTATCCATCTAGATTCTATACCTGTGGTGCATTTTAGTTTTGCAGTTTGCTGACAGTGACCACCAGTATATATAGCAGTACGGTACGGAAGGCCACTGCTCTACCTACCTCTGTGTCGTCAAGTATACTATCCATCTAGATTCTATACCTGTGGTGCATTTTAGTTTTGCAGTTTGCTGACAGTGACCACCAGTATATATAGCAGTACGGTACGGAAGGCCACTGCTCTACCTACCTCTGTGTCGTCAAGTATACTATCCATCCATACCTGTGGTGCATTTCAGTTGTGCGCAGTATATATAGTAGTAGGCCATTGCTATTGATACTGGCATATAATTCCACACATTAAAAAATGGAGAACAAAAATGTGGAGGTTAAAATAGGGAAAGATCAAGATCCACTTCCACCTTGTGCTGAAGCTGCTGCCACTAGTCATGGCCGAGACGATGAAATGCCATCAACGTCGTCTGCCAAGGCCGATGCCCAATGTCATAGTAGAGAGCATGTAAAATCCAAAAAACAAAAGTTCAGTAAAATGACCCAAAAATCAAAATTGAAAGCGTCTGATGAGAAGCGTAAACTTGCCAATATGCCATTTACGACACGGAGTGGCAAAGAACGGCTGAGGCCCTGGCCTATGTTCATGGCTAGTGGTTCAGATTCACATGAGGATGGAAGCACTCATCCTCTCGCTAGAAAAATGAAAAGACTTCAGCTGGCAAAAGCACAGCAAAGAACTGTGCGTTCTTCTAAATCACAAATCCCCAAGGAGAGTCCAATTGTGTCGGTTGCGATGCCTGACCTTCCCCAACACTGGACGGGAAGAGCTTGCGCCTTCCACCATTTGCACGCCCCCTGCAAGTGCTGGAAGGAGCACCCGCAGTCCAGTTCCTGATAGTCAAATTGAAGATGTCACTGTTGAAGTACACCAGGATGAGGATATGGGTGTTGCTGGCGCTGGGGAGGAAATTGACAAGGAGGATTCTGATGGTGAGGTGGTTTGTTTAAGTCAGGCACCCGGGGAGACACCTGTTGTCCGTGGGACGAATATGGCCATTGACATGCCTGGTCAAAATACAAAAAAAATCACCTCTTCGGTGTGGAATTATTTCAACACAAATGCGGACAACAGGTGTCAAGCCGTGTGTTGCCTTTGTCAAGCTGTAATAAGTAGGAGTAAGGACGTTAACCACCTAGGAACATCCTCCCTTATACGTCACCTGGTCCGCATTCATCAGAAGTCAGTGACAAGTTCAAAAACTTTGAATGACAGTGGAAGCAGTCCACTGACAACTAAATCCCTTCCTCTTGTAACCAAGCTCCTGCAAACCACACCACCAACTCCCTCAGTGTCAATTTCCACCTTACACAGGAAAGCCAATAGTCCTGCAGGCCATGTCACTGGCAAGTCTGACGAGTCCACTCCTGCCTGGGATTCCTCCGATGTATCCTTGAGTGTAACGCCTACTGCTGCTGGCGCTGCTGTTGTTGCTGGGAGTCGATCATCATCCCAGAGGGGAAGTCGGAAGACCACTTGTACTACTTCCAGTAAGCAATTGACTGTCCAACAGTCCTTTGCGAGGAAGATGAAATATCACAGCAGTCATCCTGCTGCAAAGCGGATAACTCAGGTCTTGTCAGCCTGGGTGGTGAGAAACGTAGTTCTGGTATCCACCGTTAATTCACAGGCAACTAGAGACTTGTTTGAGGTACTGTGTCCCCGGTACCAAATACCATCTAGGTTCCATTTCTTTAGGCAGGCGATACCGAAAATGTACACAGACGTCAGAAAAAGAGTCACCAGTGTCCTAAAAAATGCAGTTGTACCCAATGTCCACTTAACCACGGACATGTGGACAAGTGGAGCAGGGCAGACTCAGGACTATATGACTGTGACAGCCCACTGGGTAGATGTATTGCCTCCCGCAGCAAGAACAGCAGCGGCGGCACCAGTAGCAGCATCTCGCAAACGCCAACTCGTTCCTAGGCAGGCTACGCTTTGTATCACCGCTTTCTATAAGAGGCACACAGCTACCTCATTGCGCCTCTTTTTTTCTTTGCATCATGTGCTGTTTGGGGACAATTTTTTTGAAGTGCCATCCTGTCTGACACTGCAGTGCCACTCCTAAATGGGCCAGGTATTTGTGCCGGCCACTTGGGTCGCTTAGCTTAGCCATCCAGCGACCTCGGTGCAAATTTTAGGACTAAAAATAATATTGTGAGGTGTGAAGTGTTCAGAATAGACTGAAAATGAGTGGAAATTATGGTTATTGAGGTTAATAATACTATGGGATCAAAATGACCCCCAAATTCTATGATTTAAGCTGTTTTTGAGGGTTTTTTGTAAAAAAACACCCGAATCCAAAACACACCCGAATCCGACAAAGAAATTTCAGGGAGGTTTTGCCAAAACGCGTCCGAATCCAAAACACGGCCGCGGAACCGAATCCAAAACCTAAACACAAAACCCGAAAAATTTCCGGTGCACATCACTAGTATTTATATGGATCACATTGGTTTGGTTGTCAGCATCCGTTAAGATCTTATCTTCCTCTGACAATCTTTGATAAATTTCAAGATATCAATATAAGGAGGCAAACAGGACCTCAATACTACCCGCCAGTCTTTATTCGTGGGTTCATGAGCATTGCCCAAGTCCCGGATGAATTTCTGACACCCGACTAAATCTTTTTTAGGGTCTGGAAACTCTCTCATAATGGACCTTAACTCAGCTCTGGTCCATGGGCAATGCATGGCGATATTTTTAATGGGAATTACACTTTGTCTGTCTGCTTTCCCGCTTGGGACAGCCAGAGTACGTATTGGGTACATTCCTGTCACTGCATTATTTACCGATTCGATTACAGGAAGTACAGTTTCAGTGCTATGAACGGCCTCATACTCACCAATTTCACTGATCTCAGCCGTCTCCCCTGTTTGAGAGGCAACCCCTCCTCTTGCTTGTTGGGTTTGTCCTACTTAAATCCTAATGTTAATCGCATGCGAGATGGCAGAGATCAGGGTAGCTTCATCCACCTCTCTTGCTCCGTTACATTGGAACTTACTTTAAGACAGGCTATAAATTGCAAGGGTTAGTCTTATCAATTTTTGTATTGGCTGTTACCTTTTCCCCTTCCACATATGGTTGTTGTGGTGCTGTTGCCCCTATTGGTGTTATACTTGCATTTGCTGCATACCCCGTTTCTCTCTGTGTTTCACCTTCATGCTGCCACAAATATAAACAATCATTATGTCTTATCCTCAGTTTGTGGGATTTTATAAGATATATTCTATTTTTTACAGTATGTAATACTGCCAATCTTAGGAAATGATGTTTTACTCCCCTCAGTCATTCGCACCCAATCATCCACGAAAGCCAGTGTATACTTACCATATTTCTGCATCATTATAGATATCGCTGACCCTTTTGGCCCGATATCTCCCGCAATCTGAACCTGAGTTGCAACAACGGCCATTCCACGTGAACCTTTAGCTCCCATTGCAGATTTCTGCAATCCTTAAAGGTTTCCCCGAGAAATGCCAGTGAGGGATTCCTGAGCTGCCCTCACACACTCCCTCCAACTGAGGAACAACTAACAAACAAGTAAGAAGTTAGTGTAACCAGCGCAGTCGCCTATGTCGGCCACTTGTTACTAGGATGCTGGAGATAGATTGTGCGTTACAGTGTCTCACACCAGCGGAGCCGTTTGCACGACTGGTCTGATTCTTTTGACCTGTTTCTTTTACTCCTTATCTCCCCCTTAGTAGAAGCTATAACTTAGAAGACATTATGCGGCCTGTACTCTCTGTTGTGAGAGGGCAACAGATTTCCTCATAGTATCTCACACCAGCGGAGCCATTTGTACGACTGGTCTGGTCCTTTTGACCTGCTTTCTTTACACAAATCACGTTTGCGTGTAATACATAATGCAATTGACAGTGTCTCACACTAGCGGAGTCGTTTGCACAACTAGTCTGGTTCTTTTGACCCGACACAGTGCGGATTGACACACAGACGCGCGGTCCGGCTATAAAACACACAGGTACTACTTGTTATCTGTATGTCTTATGGCTATGGAGACATTTGGTGAAGGTACGCCTCTCCTAACCCTGCCTATCAGTCCTTCGTATTGTCACTAATCGTACCTTCTATGAACTTACCTCATCCATAGGCTATACACAAATCAATATAACATACGGTATAAAGCCTGTATACCGCTGGGTCTCTCTACCCTGGCGTCACCTCGGTATACCCTTTTCTGGGTTCACTCCACACATACTTTACTTTCAACACACACAAATTCACAATATTTTTCTGTACAGAAAAGAATCACTTCCCAAAACTGGTAATGTCCCAGAGGTCTTACTATACCCTAGCAAGATGTACACTAGTAATGGCCCCTTTCAGGTTGTATTGTTATATTGTACCCTATACACTTCGCACTTATATACTTATTTTCACGTCCGGGTTCCGATTTCCCGTGACAGTTTACACCAGGCATGTCCAAACTGCGGCCCTCCAGCTGTTGAGAAACTACATATCCCAGCATGCCCTGACACAGCTTTAGCATTCTCTGACAGCAAAACTGTGTCAGGGCATGCTGGGATATGTAGTTTCACAACAGCTGGAGGGCCGCAGTTTGAACATGCCTGGTTTACACCATGCGTTTCTTATACGCTTACTTAACTCTATTACTCAGTACAACTACTTGTGTACTTTTACTTAAAGAAACTTATATCTGTTATTATTCAATTTAAACCGTGTTTCCTATAGCATGCATCAGAGGCTTGAGACGCAAAGCTGCTCCAAATATGGCGTGATCACACAGCATATTTAGCACTTACCGGAGTGTACTTTAGCACTCGCCAAAGCGTACTTCAGCACTCGCCAAAGCGTACTTCAGCACTCACCAAAGCGTACTTTAGTGCTTACAAAAAGCATACTATAGCGCTCCCTGCAGACATCGAGCAGCTTAATGTGAAAACACTCACTCACTGTTTGCAGATGAATCTCCGCTCAGCCGCGTGTTAACTGCGACCAAGTTTTGATTGCAGGCTTATGATTTTACTATAGGAGAATATACGCACGGTTTTAAACTTTTAGCAAACAAACAATCCAACTTGAATTAAGCCCTAAATGATTTGCATAAACCTGTGGCAACCATACAGCCACAAAAGAGAAGACTATAGCCACAAAAGAGAAGACTATAGGAGATATTTAACACAGATAACACAGTAAAACTTATTAATTGCACCCAGTACAAATAAGGAAATAAATGTTCCTTATCGTCCCTGGATTCACTTTAATACTTTGCAGGCTTACACAAAACAGCAGACGTGGTTTGTCTGCACTGGATGAAAAAGAGGGAAAAAAACTATACAATTTTGTTTACCTGAAATGACGCGTCCTCCACCCTTTGGTGACAAACCAAAGTCTGCCGCTGTTTCTGCGCAAAATCAGCAAAACTATAAAGCCACAGAAGAGCCCCCGAACTGTAAAAGTTGACAAGATTTAAAACCAGTGCAATCGTTAATGTAACCGGACGCAACTCTGCGTCAATTAGCGTACGGCACCTCCAGTTCTATAGATATGCAAGCTCAAACCTGTGTGCATATGGACGCAACTCCAATGAGGAGAAGTGCGACACTTTACCTTAAATAAACACATTACAAGTGTACTGCGCTCCAACCCACAAACATTTAATAAAGAGAAAAAGGGGAAGACAGATACAGAATGCAGTAACAATTGATCAAACAATAAACACAGATATACAGAGAAATGCAAGTACAATATAATACACCAATAAGGACTTACAGGTAACAGACCAAATACATATGCAGGCGCCCCTGGATCCAGGCCACAGTCGTCAGCAGATAACCTCGATGATTTGAGATTGGAGATCTAATGCTTACTGTGGCCTGTCCTATATTTATACAGGATTTCCAACCCCCACCGTGGAGTGGGGGATGCACTGCTACGATTGGTCAGTAAAGATACAGTTTCAAATCTTGATAGTCCATTGGTCCCCTTCAAAGGTATTGTCTTCAGGAATGCGACTGTTACTGTCCTAAGGGTTTCACTAGACAACTAGTTTCTGTGTACCTAATTACTTATTCATATTTATGTTCACATATCTGATACTTGCTAATATCTTGCGAATGCCACATGCTACGGTCTTTTCGCTACTACTGGATATTAGCTAATGAACTCACGATCATTTTGTTATCAGACATGGGGAGATAATATGTCCCTGTGTGTCTATAAGCGTTATTGCGCAATTGTCAATATTACATCTGTGTTACAATATATATATAAACAGTGTGTTGGGTAGATGTGTATATTATCTGTAAGTAAGAAATATTTGCTATGTGTTACAGTATGATATTTATTAACAAATGTGTCTTCTACCATAATGTGCAGTTACTTGCCGTTACGGTCATTCGTGCCCTACCATATTACTTATAGCCTGCGTATTTGACGCATGCGTCATAGACGCATCCATTAGTAAATGCAATAGTGTATTCTAAATATCGAAATATGCAATTTGACTTTGACACAACTATGCGAACACAGGACTGCAAAAAAACCTAGTGAGCGAACAGGTCGGAATTAGGCCCTTTGTCACATGTGATTCCCATTGTTTTTAGAGACATCCATTAACCATTTCTGGTTTTTACCAATAAAGTTTTTTTCTATAAATAGACAAACATGACTCCAAAGCAGCCATCATTGTGTGTCTTTAGTCTGCAGTATGTGCTGTCTTTCCCTGTGTATCCTCATTGTGTGTGTGTGTGTGTGTGTGTGTGTGTGTGTGTGTGTGTGTGTTGTGTGTGTGTGTCTCCCTGTGTATAGTCATTATGTGTCTGTAGCATACAAAGTGTGTGTCCCTCCCTGTGATCACTCAGCTCTGAGATCTACCTGCTGCCCCTGGGGAAATGGATGGGGTAGAGGGATGTCAGGACAAAGTACATCTATTGAAAGACAGTTTAAAGTGCCAGCTCATAGGCACAGCATGCTATGTTTTCCTCATGTGACAGAATGGTGCAGGTGCTGAGTAAATCGCAAATGCTGGCTCCACCCAGTAAATGGAAACGGGTCCTTACCGGGTGGGACCCAGCATTTGACCCTACAGGCTGCCTTTCCCAATATGGCATATTGGTACTATGTGTGGCCACGCCCCTTCCCCTGAATGACTGGAAGGGTTGTGGGGGGTGGATTGGTTGAGGAAGGGGGGCCCAAAATTGGTGTCTTGCTTAGTGCCCCACAAGGTATAAATCTGCCTCTGGGATGGGGGAGGTTTGAAATATTTTTTTCCTAGCTGTGTAAAAGAAAACAATAAATCACACTGGCACAGAGACAGTTTCTGAGAGGATAGGGCCCTGGGAACTTAGCGCATAACCATTTTCTAAATATATTTATGTTTTTTGTAGTGATGAGTGGGTTCGAATCTATGTGATCCAAACCCCCGGACTTCAGGATCCGAGTCCAGCCCAAGACTTCCCACCAAACTTGGATCCCAGATCGAGGCAAAACGTCATCATACTGCTGTCAGATCTCGCAGGTTTTGGATTCTATATAACGAGCTGCGCGCCGCCGACATTTTCACTCCCGACTTAGAGAGTGAGGGAGACAGACTTCTGTCTGTGGGTGATAGCGTACAGGGGTGCTGCTGTCCTGTGCTGGTGTACTGTGCTGTTAGGGGTGCTGCTGTCCTGTGCTGTACAGGAGGAGTGCTGTTCTGTGCTGTTAGGGGTGCTGCTGTCCTGTGCAGTTAGGGGTGCTGCTGTCATGTGCAGTACAGGAGTGCTGTTCTGGGATGTCCTGTGCTGTTTGGGGTGCTGTACATGAGTGCTGCTGTCCTGTGCTGGTGTACTGTTGTCAAAGTCGAAAAATATCGTAATGCATATGCCTTGTACTAACCCCATGCACATGCCCGCTGCGCGTGCACTCAGTCTGCCGTGCGTGCACATATCCGCAATTTGCGTAAAGTAGCTCCCCACGGTCATGCGCCTTAGCGGGTGGTATGCACATTTACGGTAGAGTTTGTGAACGCATAGAGGGTTCTTAGAACATTACATAGTTAACCCAAATAGTGCATTTTGTACCCATAGTTCCCCTACACCACATCAGCGAGTATCAATAGTTTAAACAGTTCCTGGACTAAGAGATTCGCCTTTGCATGATAGGAAGGGTCAGATAAAGGTTGGAAGGTGATGTCTAGTATCCAGCTGTAGGGTATTTTGAGGGTAACATTCCGGTGTTGGTTAGAGAAAGATTGCATGTTCCTGCATATAGTTATGTGCAAAAGTAGAATATGAACATTAACTGTATTTACTGTATATTATGTATGCGGCGGGAATCCAGAGGATACCACCCAGAAGAGCAGTTGGGGAAAGACATCGCCCATCTATTCAAATCCACCTATGACCTTTTCTGTAATGTAAAGACACATCCCTGTGTCCAATGGACAATGAGATTACAGTGACCATTGTATTGTGTATGCATGTTGTGTATAAAAAGCCCATTGTTGCCTGGCCGGTCAGAAGACTCTGAACGCTTTCTATCTGACTAGCGGAGGACCGGCCGGGTTGCGCTTGCGAACATTCTCACGTATGTACATTCTCTGTAGCCATTATTCTGTTTAGATTTATCTTGTTAGCCTGTAGTGTATGATTTGTACTGTTTTACCTTTTGGAATTAATCCACTGTGGCCTTAGAACCCTGTGGTTTCAACTACAAATCAGTGTTGTGTCTTCACTTTCCTGCAAGGGCTTTTAAAGTGTATTTATCTGTTTAAGGTGTATAAGTATTGATAAGGTGTACGCACTGCGGGTACTTTATACCGTCAGCGCTACTTAAGGTTTAAAGAGATAACATCATTGCAGTACTTTGCTGCTAAGGGTTGAAGTGTAAACATATCTTTGCATTGTAACACTAACAAGGTTTAAAGGTTATCAATTGTGTGTGCGCACGCTGTGTGTACTCTGTACACTCAGCGCGGCGTGTGTACGCCAAGTACGTACCACGTGCAGGACTCTGTACGCAAATAGCGTACAAAGTGCGTAGCACGTGTAGTCAGTCTAGCGGCTATAACGGCTCCATGGTAATAGTGTATCTAGAGGTATAGCTTTTCAGGCTAAGATAATATCAACATTATCACTGTGCTGTTAGCGGTGCTGCTGTCCTGTGCAGTACAGGGGTGCTGTTCTGGGATGTCCTATGCTGTTTGGGGTGCTCTACATGAGTGCTGCAGTCCTGTGCTGTACAGGGGCACTATGTGCTATATAAATAAAGGGGCACTGTCCTGTATACTGTAAAAATACAAGGGTGCTGTAAAAATAAAGGAACACTGAAACCCTGTCCTGTATGCTGTAAAAATAAAGGAATGCTGTGGCCCTGTCCTGTATGCTGTAAAAATACAAGGGTGTTGTAAAAATAAAGGAATGCTGTGGACCTGTCCTGTATGCTGTAAAAATGCTGGGGTGCTGTAAAAATAAAGGAACGCTGTAGCCCTGTCGGGGTGCTGTCCTGTGAAATGTAAAACAAACATTTTGAGGAAAAAAATAGTTAAAGATCAGGAACCACTTCCTAGTACTAGTGCTGTAGCTGCCGCCACCAGTCATGACATGGACGATGCAATTCCATCAATATCGTCTGCTAAGGCCGATGCCCAATGTCATAGAGGGCATATAAAATCCAAGAGGTATTTGATGAGAAACGTAAAATTGGCAACATGCCATTCACGACACGAAGTGGCAAGGAAAGGCTAAGGCCTTGGCCTATGTTCATGACTGGTGGTTCAGCTTCTCATGAAGATGGAAGCCCTTCTCCCTCTCGAAAAATTTAAAAAATAAAGCTTGTTAAAGCACAGGAAAAAACAACTGTCCGTCCAGACTCAGAGATATCAATAATCCCCAAAGAGAGTCCAAGTGTGTCTAGGCCTGACCTTACCAAGACTGTATGGGAAGAGGAGGCTCCTACCTCCATTTGCACACACTCTGCAAGTGCTGGGAGGAGCACCGCCAGTCCGGTTGCTGATATAGAGATTGAGGATGTCACTGTAGAAGTATACCTGGATGAGAAGGATATTGGTGTAGAGGAGGAAGTTGACGATGAGAATTCTGATGGTGATGTGGTTTGTTTGAATAAGGCACCAGTGGAGATAGTTGTTGGCCATGGGATGAAAAAGCCCATTGTTATACCAGGGCAAAATACAAAAAAATCCACCCCCTTCGGTGTGGAATTATTTCTCTATAAATCCGGACAACAGGTGTCAAGCCATGTGTTGCCTTTGTCAATCCATAATAAGTAGGGGTAAGTATGTTAACCACCTAGGAACATCCTCCCTTATACGTCACCTGCAGCGCATTCATCATAAGTCATTGTCAAGTTCAGAAACTTTGGGTAAGAGCGTAAGCAGTGCACTGACACCTAAATTCCTTTTTCCTGTTGAAGCCAAGCTCCTGCAATCCACACCACCAACTCCCTCATCGTCAATTTCCTCCTCAGTCAGGATCAGAAGTAGTCCTGCAGGCCATGTCACTGGCATGACTGATGAGTCTTCTCCTATCTGGGATTCCTCCGGAGGATCCTTGAGTGCTACACCTACTGCTGCTGTTGCTGCTGCTGGGAGTCGATCGTCATCCCATAGAGGAAGTCGGAAGACCACTTGCACTACTTTAACTAAGCAATTGACTGTCCAACAGTCCTTTGTGAGGAAGATGAAATATGACAGCAGTGACCCTGTTGCAAAGTGGATTACTGAGCCCATAACAACTATGTTGGTGTTAGATGTGTGTCCGGTATCCGCCATTAGTGCAGTGGGATTTAGATAGTTGATGGACGTACTGTGTCCCCAGTACCAGATCCCGTCTAGATTCCATTTCACTAGGCAAGCGATTCCCGGACTGTACAGGGACATTAAGAAAAGTGTCCTCAAAAATGTGGTTGTACCCACTGTGCACTTAACCACAGACATGTGGACAAGTGGAGCAGGGCAAACTAAGGACTACATGACTGTGACAGCCCACTGGGTAGATTTTTTGCCTTCCACAGCAACAACAGCAGCGGCAGCAGGATCTCACAAACGCCAACTCGTTCCTAGGCAGGCTACCTTGTGTATCACCGGTTTCTGTAAGAGGCACACCGCTGAGAACCTCTTACAGAAACTGAGGGACATCATCGCACACTGGCTTACCCCACTTAGACTATCCTGGGGACTTGTGATATCTCAAAATGCTACCAGTATTGTGCAAGCATTACATCTGGGCAAATTCCAGCACGTCCCATGTTTTGCTCACAAAATTAATTTGGTGATGCAGAATTTTTTGAAAAATGACAGAGGCGTGCAGCCCGAACAATTGCGGGCCACTTTCGACATTCAGTGACTGAGTGTTGAAGACTGGAGCACCAGCAAACACTCTTGAACCTGCCCTCCCATCACCTGAAGCAAGAGGTAGTAACGAGGTGAAATTCAACCCTCTATATGCTTCAGAGGATGGAGGAGCAGCAAAAGGCCATTCAAGCCTATACATCCACATATGACATAGGCAAAGGAGTGGGAATGCACCTGAATCAAGTGCATTGAAGAATGATTTCCGTGTTGTGCAAGGTTCTCCAACCCTGCGAACTTGCCACAGGTGAAGTCAGTTCAGACACTGCCAGCTTGAGTCAGGTCATTCCCCTCATCGGGCTTTTGCAGAAGCAGCTGGAGAAATTGAAGGAGAAGCGAAAATGGAGCGATTACGATAAGTATGTGGGACTTGTGGATTGAGCCCTTCATTCACTTTGCCAGGATTAAGGGTGGTCAGTCTGTTGAAATCATATCACTACATTTTGGCCACCGTGCTTGATCCTAGGTTTAAAGCCTTTGTTGTATCTCTCTTTCCGGCGGACACAAGTCTGCAGAGCGGTAAAGACCTGCTGGCGAGAAAATTGTCAGCTCAAGCAGAAACAGCTCCTCCTTCATTTTCTCCCACAACTGGGGCTGCGTGGAAAAAAACAAAATTTCCTAGCCGAGCCGCTGGCGGTGATGTAGGGCAGTCAGGAGCAAGTTTTGACATCTGGTCTGGACTGCAGGAGTTGCCAACAATTACTAACATGTCTACTGTCACTGCATATGATACTGTCAATGTTGAAAGAATGGTGGAGGATTATGTCGGTGACAGCATCCAAGTAGGCATGTCAGACAGTCCGTATGTATACTGGGTGGAAAAAGAGGCAATTTGGAGGCCCTTGCACAAACTGGCTTTATTGTACCTAAGTTGCCCCTCCCCCTCCACCTCTCCCTCCAGGGTGTACTCCGAAAGAGTGTTTAGTGCAGCCGATAACCTTGTCAATGATCGGCGTAGGAGTTACTTCCATAAAATGTGGAGAAGATGATGTTCATCAAAATGAATTATAAATTCCTCCAGGAAGACCTTTACCAACAATTGCCTCCAAAAAGTACACAGGGACATGTGATGGTGATTCCAGCGGGGACGAATTAATACTCTGTGAGGATGAGGATGTAAACACTGAAGGGGGTGAGGAATCGGAGGATGAGGATGACATCGTGCTTCTGTAGAGCCAGTTTGTGCAAGGAGAGATTAATTGTTTCTTTTTTTGGTGGGGGCCCAAACAAAGCAATCGACCCGGTTGCTGAAATGATTGGTTTGTTAATGTGTGCATGTCCGTTTTATACAACATACGGGTGGGTTGGGAGGGCCCAAGGACAATTCCATCTTGCACCTGTTTTTTTTTCTTTGCATTATGTGCTCTTTGGGGCATAGTTTTTAAAACTGCCATGTCTGCCACTGCAGTGCCGCTCCTAGATGGGCCACGTGTTTGTGCCGCCCACTTGTGTTGCTTAGCTTAGTCATCCAGCTACCTCAGTGCAACCTTGTGGCCTAAAAACAATATTGTGAAATGTGAGGTGTACAGAATAGACTGGAAATTAATGTTATTGAGGTTAATAATACTGTAGGAACAAAACAAAAAAAAACTGTGATTTTAGCTGTTTTTATGTTTTTTTTTCAACAAAATCCGGATCCAAAACCAAAACTCAAAAGACCTGGTTTTGGCAAACCAATCAAGATCCAAAACACAAACTGAGATCCAAAACCAAAACCCGAAAAAGTATCCGGTGCACATCTTTAGTTTTTTGGTATGTAGACATGGCCGGCCTGAGCGGTATATAGATTTTGGCACTGCTTGGTGGAATAGACCCTTATATATTTACATAACTGTCATTTACTCGCTGTTTGAAATATCGGGAGTACAGGTAATACTGCAACAATGATAAAAAATAATAATAATAAAACACATATGATTCACAAGCTCCCCAGGATAAAAAATAAAACACAAAATACACATGGAAATTTATTTTATTTTATATTTGATTCTTTGGTAAGGATATTCATATGTCTATCCCACTCCCAAGTACAGTATGTTTAAATTGTGCTACTGTATTAGCCTCTACAACCTCTGATGGGAGGATGATTCACTTAGCCACTACCCTTTCTGTACTATTATTATAATATATACTGTATCACAAGCAGGATGAGCTATATATACACTGTAGTAGTATTATTATTATTATTATTATTATTATTATTATTATAATATAAAGGGCCGGTTCTAGACATTGTGCAGCTCAGGGCGCCAGTTTCCTTTCCCATATTTAGCATGCACCAAAAATATAGGGGCATTGCCACAGAATTTTACCAATTCATATTACACTGCACACTAGTGTCCATTACTCACAATACACCACACAGTAGTGTCTGTTATTCACATGACACCACAGTAGAACCCCTTATACACATTACACCAAAGTAGAGCCGCTTATACACACTGCACCACAGAACAGCCAATTATACACGTTACACGAAAGTAGAGCCACCTATACACACTACACCACAGAACAGACAATTATACAAATTACACAAAAGTAGAGCCGCTTATACACACTACACCACAAACAGCCAATTATTAGTGGTGCAAGTAGACAAAAGGTCTTAGTGGTACTGTGCGCACACTCTGAAGGGGCACATCCAATGAAATGGGGGCGTGATACACATATGGGAGGAACAAATACACATATGACCCCAATAGTGCAGTGCCAGATACACATATGCCCCCAATAGTGCAGTGGCAGATACACATATGCCTCCAATTGTGCCATATACACATATGCCCCCAGTAGCGCAGTGCCAGATACAAATATGCCACTAGAGTGCCAGATACATATATGCCTTCATGGTGCCAGATATGCCCCCACAGTGCCAGATAGAAATATGCCTCCACAGTGCCAGGTACACACATGCCACCACAGTGCCAGATATGCCCCCCACAGTTCCAGATACACATATGCCCCCACAGTGCCAGCTACACACATGCCCCCCACAGTGCCAGGTACACACATGCCCCCCACAGTGCTGCTCACCGCTGCTTGCTGCTGCTGGTGTGTCAGGGGAGGAGAGCGCAGCATGCGCCTCTCCTGCCCCTCAGTGCTCAGTCCGTCGCAGTGTGTATTTCAAATGAGGCGCCGGTTTGTAAGCCAATCAAAGCTCATGGTCCGGCAGCCAATCAGGAGCCGACGCTGCCGGTCCACAAGCTCTGATTGGCTCACGAACCGGTGGCTGGTTTGAGATCCTTCACGCCACCGCTGCTGGATTGAGCAATGCACTCTCCTCTCCGACACACACACACACACACAGCAGCGGCTGCACATAAGGTGGACAGCCGGCGGTACTGCCCCATACCACCATACTTGCAGCACTGCCGATTATACATGTTACATGAGAGTAGAGCCGCTTATATACATTATGCCAGGGTAGAGCCCCTTATACACGTTACGCCACTACTGAGGATGAGAGAGAGGTGAGGACGAGAGTGAGAGAGATGTGAGGATAAGAGAGAGGTGAGGCTAAGAGAGACATTAGGATAAGAGAGAGAGGTTAGGATGAGAGTGGTGAAGATGTGAGAGGAGAGGATGAGAGAGAGAGGTGAGAAATCAGTGAGAGTCAGTCGCACTCACCCTGGCAGGGAACCGGCACACAGATCTCCTTTCCCCTGGCTAATAGTGGGCTCTTCCAGCCTGCTCCTCTCTCCCTGCAGTGCTGATGCTGCAGCTGAAACCTGGAATTGCCTGGGTGACAGGTCTCTTCTTCAAGGGCACAGACAGACAGGCTGCAGCCAGTCTGCACATTGGGTGCTTGTGGGTGGGTGGCTGTGTGTAGTACCATGCAACGTCACCCAATGCGGCGCTACTGCTCCTCCGTCTTCTCTCCCCCGCTGCTGCTGCCAGAATGCCGTGCATGATGATTGTCCCCGCACTTCTTGCAGGAGGCATGGCCACCCATGGCGTACTCGGCCCTGTAGGGCTTGTTGGAGGCATCGGCCATAGCTGGGTATAGGGAGCAGAGGAGACAGAGACTCCAGGAGCAGTTTGCAGCAGACACTGAATCACCACTACCCAACAGAACAGACGAAAGCTGGCACTCACCGAGCACTGTACCGCCCTGCTCACATGCAATCAGCGATGGATTGCTTCAGCCTAATAAGAGGCAGGGGCTGATGGGCTGGTGAGGGACCACAGAGAAGGTTGATCCGGCACCAGTCTGACAATCGAAATAGGATATATCCCAAAATATGAGTCCTTGTTGGTGGTGCGCCCAGAGTCAGATACACACACGTTAAACAAAAAAGAGAGAAAGAAGACTTTTGTGTGGGCACACTCTTATTCTAAATGTTAAGTTGAATGATATATAGAAACAATGAAAACATAATTTTTATTAATTATTTAAAAAGCAAACAAATAATTACCCAAAAGCCAATGACACAAAAATAAGGGAGAAAATATGTTAAAATGTTCTGGTCATACTACACATATAGTAGTTTGAAAGGATGTGGACACAGTAAGTCCTACACCCATTTCCCTTGACCAGTATAGAAGGATCTGTATTAATAAGACCAAAGGATTGGTCAGTGACATATAGGGACCCTGATCACCAGTATTAAGACAATGCTAAACAAGTAACTGTGGTAATTATGATTTTACGAGTGAAAGATATCACTGATAAGAATGAAAAGAAAAAATGGTGATACTGCTGTTAATGTTATGTTTGAATCTCCACTAGGAAAAAACACGTGTAAATGCGCGCCCCCGCGCATTTACCCGTGTTTTTCAAGGTAGTGGAAAAGGGGTATTAGAGTGCACCTATATAAGAGTAAATATATGAGTAAATTGGGTCAAGTTGACATTGGAGCTGAAGAAAAATAGAAAAGATATGAATCTGTGTTAGGCAGAAGGGCAACACATGTCACAACAGTGTCGAGTCAGCCCCCTGGATCACAGATGAGAGTTGATGGTGTAAGAGCTTCCGCAGTATAGCAAATATATATTGATTCAAGCTTTTTCGCATTGATTAAGATATTTACTGTTCATCACAAATGTGTTGATGTATCCTTAAATAATGCACAGATATTCAGAAAACTGTATACTCAGAATATTATATTCAAAGCATGAATTGTTTAAAGGCATACAACACCAGATGTATCCAAGGCCAGTCAGGCAGATCGCCAATATGTCTGAACATCGAGAACAGTGAGACCCTGACCCTTTGACCATCAGAAAGGATGTCTTGTCTATATATCCGAGAGGCTGATAATCACAAAGCAATATATTCAAGGATGCTCTAATTGCTAATTAAAATCTTGTATGACAATTGATGTATTTCAGGTTCTAAGACATACATGGTGTATTCTGATTGGCTAAATTTATTGGCACGCATTATTCCTTTGTTCTCAGACTATAAAAATAAACCTGTAACGGGCCCTGGGCGGGTCAGCCATGATCTGTCTAGGTTACACAATCCTGTGTGTGATTTTTTCATTTACTGACCTCCAACCGGTTGCTAAAAGAACAGAGTTCTGACTGATGACTGAAGAGAGTTGATAGACCAGACCTAGAGTGGTCAAAGTACCCTAACATTCTGGAGGCATCGTCCAGGGATCTTCCAGCATCTCCTCCACTGGCAACAAATCCTCTGATCTCTCAGGAACCACTGATAAAAAAAAACCGGTAAGTGAGATTTAATGTGTAGATTTCTACCTGCTCACTTGACTCAGCACTTCTTGTATGTATCTGTGGAAGTCCAGTTGGGAAGATCAGAGAATATCTTAAAGAACCCAGTGTCACTCAGAAGTAATTTTTTTTAAGGTACCATACATGTATGTCATATTGTTGAATTGTGGGTAAATATCTTCAGCTAATTTGTAACAAGTGCACAGGGGGAATTAATCAAATATCCAGGAAACTTTTAAATTTTGATAATAGTAATACAGGTTTATTAAGAAAAAAAAACTGTTTAAAAAAACAAGGTGGCGTATGGCCAAGGTATATTCTAATGCTGATAAACAGTTTGAATTGATAAATAACCAAAGAGGTGTGTGCAAATCTTGTACCTGTGTTGTTGTGTTAAGAAAATACAAAGGGTCCGTAGCACCGAGATTGGTGGCATTTACAAGCACTGAAGTCTCATTTGGTTATGTGGAAAATGATGATGAATTTTACTGTACAATAGGTTGCCATTTAAAAAGGGAATTGTTGGAACATTACATTGAGAATGATTGGTCTAACATCATAACCTATTGGCCTAGGAACCACATAATCCCAGGTTTAAGACCCATTTGCCCATACAGCCTCAAACAGCTGCCTCGTACACAGATAACAGACATAACAGTGAGAGGGTATCCAGAAGACAGGAAAACCAGATATAAGAGATGGTCGAGAGTCTGTCAGATATAGTACTTATTGTCACCCTTTGTCTTGGGATCCTTGCACTGTTGTATGTACTCTGTCGATATGCTTTTGAAAAGGTGGGGGGAGTCGGGTGTCTGCTAGACAATGGAACCATTGCCAGTAACTAGATTCTCCTGCACACATTGTACTGCATATATTGTAATTCAGACTGTAGGATCAAGAGCACCTAAGGTGGTAGGAATTCTACCAATCCAAGCAGTCCCCAGTGCATATTTTAAATCAAAAACCCACCCTTGGGAAAACCTTACACTTATAGTAGAAACACATGTTGGTGCCCCAGTTGAACAAGGGAGGCAAGGTAATTTGCATTCTCCTATTGTATGTCCCTATGCAAGACAGTTAAGGGTAGAATTGGGTCAGTGACAAAGAACAGTTACTGTCTGAAAGGAAACAAGGGATAAAATTAATGGTAGACCCAATAGCAAGGAGACTTAGGTATGATTGCCCATGGTGCACAGGACACATAATTTTCCAAACACAAGGGGAACGTATTCCAAGAATAGTGGGGAGTTTACAGAGAACACAAGGGACAACAGGGGTACTGGTACAAGCAGGAGTCTATATAGGCAGGGGGATAGACCCTTGGCGTAACTTAACTATAATTTAAGGGACGCACCTCAGTGATCCAGAAGAAATAATCTATTATGCAGGTCTCACTTGGGGAGCAGTACTAATAGATTTTCCGCCATTACAGGGAGGAAGTCATTTGTCCACAGACAGATTTAAGGAGCTCTTTAGGTGCAAGGATAGAAGAAATTCTTCAGAGTCAGCATCTCACAAGGAGATTTTGAGTCCCTCATATGGGGTTACTAAAATACCACATCAGGAGGGGTTCCGTGCACGCACACCCAGGCATGGGAGCGCGGTCTGTAAAGATGTCAGGGCCCTACAAACCCGTGGATATTGTTAGTAACAGGGAGGGGAGGAAAGCTCTGAAAGGAATAAGTAAAATTTTCAAAAGAGCAGGTTTTCTGTCAGAGGGGACACTAGACCTAGAGCAATGGGAAAAATTTGCCTCCTGTAACAAGAGTTGGATAATGAAACATAATTGTAGAGATCAAGTATCCATCTGGATCACTGTAGCAAAAGAATTAGAAGCAGAAAATAGAAGAAGAGATGAGGAAAATGATTTCCCCAATGTACCAGAGTACCCAATAGCACCACAATCAGCATTAAACTCACTGCCTGTAATATCAGCAACAGCACCTCCATTCTATGCCCCACCCCTATACTCAGACATGCATGCACACCCAGGTACCCCTAGTATGAAAAGAATGAAATCATCTACAAGCTCACTAACAGTGAAATTAAGGATAAGCCAGGAAAGGAGTGTCGAATAGTCAGCCCTATCTTGAAAGGATCTGTGGTTGAAAACCCGAATGATTTACCTGAGCTATGTGTACAGAGCATGCCCCAGTGTCCTGATACTTTATCACAAGAAACCCCAGCAGGATCAAAGCAAAGAAATTGGCCACCTAGAGTTCCCCTTATGTTTAGACGAGTGATGGACACCTGGAATCAAGTTATGAATCTAGGAAACAATAGTCCACAGTCAGGAACTATAAGCGAAAGGGTGCAATTCAGGCGAAGAGGAGAAACAAGGGGTCAAGACACAGCCTCTACAGCTTTTCATGCCCAGGTACATAATGTACAGAATAAAATGACACATTTTCCGGAAAGATTTTGTCCGGTATGTCAGTTTTGTGTTCCAGAATGATATGAACACTGCCCAAATTGTGGAAACTGGGTTTCACCCCATGAACCACCATGTCAAAATATCTATGCAACTAGAAATGCTGAAAGACGGTCATCACTGTCTATTTCTCTGTATCCAGTACAAGTGCAGAGAATACACAACCCAAATGATGCAACCAGGGTGAACGAGCCATATATCGTTCAAAGCCAACACCACAAACCATGGAATGGTATCGATATTGCAAGTATAGTTGCCAAGTCCCCAGATCCTAGGAAAAATCCAGCAGCATTTTATGCCTATATGGAAAGAATTCAAGCCATATGGACACCAGCATGGGTCGACTACCACCAGTTGTGTGAGGCTTTACTAGGACCAGAAACCGCTCAAACAGTGAGCACCATGGCAGTAGCAGATGCAGCAGATGATTGCCCAGCCATAATGGCCACCCCGGCAGAGGAAAATAGAACAACGCTCGATAGTGGAAAATAGTACATGACAAGGCTTAAAAGATGGTGTCATGAACAGAAACTCAGGGCACCAGCAGCCCCAGATTTGAAACAGGAGAAGACTGAGTCCATCAGAACTTACTATGATAAAGTCACTATACGACACACTGATGAAGGTTATGCAACGGATAACCCTCAACATAAAAGACTGTTAAAGACTAAATTCCTAAATGGGTTGTCAGAAGCCTACAGAACTCAGTTGTTCCAGGTCAGGACAGAAACCTCTTATATGGAACTTGAAGCAATAGTTCAGGTGCTAGAAGGAATGGAGGAAAGGGAGAATGAAAAAATAAGAAAAGCCAAAGAAAAGAATGCAATTCCAAAGGTAACAGTACACGTTGTACAGGAACAAAGCAAGTTGAAAATCAGAAGCCCAACACAAGGGGCCCCCGGAAGAAACTCAAAAAAAGGAACCAAGCAAGATGACAGAAAATGTTATTTCTGCAAACAAGAAGGACATTTCAAAAAGAATTGCAGGAAATACAAGGAATGGTGTGAAAACCAGCAAGAAAAACCTAAAGCATGAAAAAGTGGCTTCCCGAGGTACCTCCCTGCCAAAACACTATCTGAACAAGAAAATGATCAAGTGACCCTTGTACTGCCAACAGGTCACCAATATCAATGCATTATAGACTCTGGAGCAAGCCGAACAATTTTACAGCAACAGGACGGAGGTACCAAGTGAATTAATGACCACTGAGACACTTCTAGCAACTGGTTTAGAAGGAACTACAGTGGAATTAAAGGAAAGTAAACCTATGGTATTAACCATTAAAGACATTGAAACTCCCATTCCAGTCCAATTCTTTACCTCTAGTACTTGCCCAGTAAACTTATTAGGAGCAGATGTTCTGAAGTTGATTCAAGCCTGCATACAGTACACACCAAAAGGAATTACATTTTCCAGTAAATTACCAGAGAAGGTTGATCAACAGATGGAAGCAGCCATACAGATATATCATATAAGACAAGATTCCAACCCAGCACTAAAACAAGATCTGGCTGATGTACCTGACTGGTTGAAGGCAGTACCAGAAAAACTCTGGTCCAAAGGAAAGACTGATGTTGGACACATGCGGGTTCAGCCAGTACAGTTACAGCTGAAACCAGGAACGCAACCAGTATCAATTAGACAATATCCTCTCACAGAAGCACAATCAAAGGCCATAACCCAGCAAGTGGAACAATACAAGAAGGTGGGGGTCATTAAAGAATGCAGATCCCCTTTTAACTTTCCTTTGTTCTCAGACTATAAAAATAAACCTGTAACGGGTCCTGGGCGGGTCAGCCATGATCTGTCTAGGTTACACATAATCCTGTGTGTCATCTTTTTATTTACTGACCTCCAACCGGTTGCTAAAAGAACAGAGTTCTGACTGATGACTGAAGAGAGTTGATAGACCAGACCTAGAGTGGTCAAAGTACCCTAACAGAGTCCACAGAAATAAGTAAAAGTCAGAAAAGAATACAAAGATCCATTAGCATACATAGATGATAAATATTGATGATCTTACTAGCAGATACTTGTATGCAGCGCCACCATCAATAGAAAAGGGATGCTGAATGTCTGATATAGAAAAGTGCATAAAATACAAAAACTGTGGGTACAGATTGTCAAATGAACACAAAATATACAAATCCAACAGCTGTAGATACAAGTGAGCAAAAAATATATGCAAACTTCTGCAGATAATTGTATCATACCGTGTATAATATAACCACCTTATAATGATCTTAATAATAATAATATTAGGAGTTTACCTATTAAGATCATTATTACTGCATAGGAGACCACAAATAGGTTGAACTCGATGGATAAATTGTCTTTTTTCCAACCTTAGATACTATGTATGTTACTTATATGCAGAAGTTTGCATATATTTTTTGCTCACTTGGTAACCTGTATCCACAGCTGTTGGATTTGTATATTTTGTGGCCATTATACCTTTATATACCTTTTACTGAGGGCAATAGAGCAACCACGCCGTTTGGTGGCGTGCCAGTCTGAATTCTGTTTAAATATCTCCCATATAATGGCCCAGATCTGTGACTCTGTGCCTGGGTTGCTAACGCTGGGCGGAGTCACAGAGCTGGGCAGAGTCACAGAGACCACCCACCACACCTGCAGCAAGTCTCTGTGCAGCATCTTATGGCCTGCTGCCTTTCTGTCTCACCCCTCAGCCATCAACAACTCGGACTCCCTGGCCGCGGCACCAAGGGAACAACAACGGCTGATGCTGCCGCCATACACATTTATGAGGGACGGCTGGCACAGCGGAAGCCATTCATAGCCCTCCCTGACCCGCGTACAGAGACTCAGCGCCTCCTCCACACACATCCAGGCACGGTGACAGGGGGGGTCAGAGTGGCCCCAGTGATGAAGTATACACAATATGGGGCAGTAGTACCTACAGTATTATGACATTTTCACAATTATCGCCTGAACGCTGCCCCTTTCCCCCTCCACCTTAGCCTGTCACTTGGTGCGGCCCAGTCGTGCCACTGCGCCTGCCCTTCCCACCGGAACTGCCGCAGATGCAGTGGAGCAGCGCTGAGTCACTGCTTCTGGTGTGTACACTAAGCTCAGCCCCAGCCTCCCACCGGCGCCGAACACAAGGATAGTGTACTGTTTGACAGACTGCAGCAGCTCCCCACAGCTCCACCGGTGAGTCCCTCCGGTCATCCTAACCACTGTTTCTATGTCTGGTCCGCACTTTAATAAAGTGGAGTCCTATGTGTTTATATACAGTGTATATATGTATGCATATATAACCGCATGTGTATGTGCGTTGATCTCCGCTTCCTGTGTCCACCCCCTCCACTACTTTCCCTCCTCTCTTCATCAGCTTCCTCACTGGTGACTTCCCTCCCTACCGCCCCGAGTCTCTCTATCCCCTCCCTACCACCCTGCCTCTCTCTGTCCCCTCCCTACCGCCCCGCGTCACTCTATCCCCTCCCTACCGCCCTGCGTCTCTCTATCCTCTCCCTACCGCCCTGTGTCTCTATCCCCTCCCTACCGCCCCGCGACACTGTATGCCCTCCCTACCGCCCTGCGTCTGTCCCCTCCCTACCACCGTGCGCCTCTCCCCTCCCTACCACCCCACATCTCTCTATTCCCTCCCTACCGCCCCGCGTCTCTCTGTCCCCTCCCTACCACCCGCGTCTCTCTGTCCCCTCCCTACCGCCCCACGTCTCTGTCCCCTCCCTACCACCCGCGTCTCTCTGTCCCCTCCCTACCACCCGCGTCTCTCTATCCCCTCCCTACCGCCCCGCATCTCTCTGTCCCCTCCTTACCGCCCCGCATCTCTCTGTCCCCTCCCTACCGCCCGTGTCTCTCTGTCCCCTCCTTACCGCCCCGCATCTCTGTCTGCCCTCCCTACCGCCCCACGTCTCGGTATGCCCTACCTACCACCCCGCGTCTCTGTATCCCCTCCTTACCGCCCCGCATCTCTGTATCCCCTCCTTACCTCCCCGCATCTCTGTATCCCCTCCTTACCGCCCGCGTCTCTGTATCCCCTCCCTATCGCCCCGCGTCTATATATCCCCTCCCTACCACCCCGCGTCTCTGTATCCCCTCCCTACCTGTATCCCCTCCCTACCGCCCGCGTCTCTGTGTCCCCTCCCTACCGCCCAGCGTCGCTGTGTCCCCTCCCTACCCCCCTGTGTCCCATACAGGGTCCATACCACGGCTCCTAGATACCTCCCTGGCAATCCCTCACCAGGAAGCCAGGAGCCGTAACCCTCTGTGGTGCCCCCTGTAGTTACCGGTATATCAGTGATGCTCCGCTGTGCCTCCTCCTTCTTATCCCTCACACACCAAGCGCAGGGCGCATGCCCAGCACCGAGTACATGACCACGCTGCCCCTGGCCATTGGCCCTGGGAGCAGCGCCAGGCTCTGCCCCTCCTCCTACTGCACCTGAGGGGGGCACGCACATAGCGCATGCAGAGGGGACTGGTGCACCTGCGGCCGCGTGGAGAGCTCGTGCGCGCAACGTGTCCGCGTTTCTACACCTGAAGGATCGTACGGTGTAGAGAGAGGACACAGCTGCCCTTGTTCCGCATTGTACCAGCACTCCCCGCTGTGTCTAATGACACCGTATACCTCTTCATGCGGGTATGTCTATATCACATGCATCCTTATCCGTGTCCTATATATTGTTAAAAATAAAATTACATAGTTATAGGACCCGCACCCTCCCCCTCCCACCTGCATCCACCACCCCTCCACCCGCAGCATCTACAGACACCCTGCCTCATCCGCGGTCCCCCCCACACCCGCTACATTCTGTACATCGTGCTCTGCAACCACTGTTCACGCCACCGGAAGCCCTTTCGTCGTGCAATATTTAACCACTAACAAACCTAGGAATGCAGGTAATACTCCATATAATACAAATATTGAACCCCAGCAAGGCGGGCAGGGGTTAAGGGGGCGTAGCCCCTTTCAACGGTGTGAAGAGCGCCCGTAGGGCGCGATGTAGCACCTGGTATATTTTATATATATATATATATAGAGAGAGAGAGAGATAAAAAAAAGTGCACTCACCAGAGCAAATCCATAAAAAAGAATTTTTAATCCTCACATATGCATCATAGTTGGTGATCTCAACGTTTCGGTCCACTCCGGACCTTCATCAGGATAGACACAGCATCATCTGTCACAGCATATTGTTTTAGTCATAACCAGACCAGCATCAACCAAACAATGCCTGACAGGCCCCTAAAATACCACCAGGAAGTCCCAAAAAGAGCGGCAAATTCAAATCAGCCAATCACAGTGCATAATGAAATTACATCACTTCCTGATCTAAAAACACACGGTGAATAATAGCCTTGGCTAATAGAAACTATAAGGTCAAAGCATCCAATAGGATCAATCACTTAGACCTGGCCCATAGAGATCGCCCATAACCACCAATAACATTAATCAGAACAAATGGGAGCCTTCAGCGTGCGCTCCACCAAGTACCGGTGGAACGCACAGCGTCACTTCCGCTTCCGGAACGATGCGTTCCACCAGGTACCGGTGGAACGCATCGCGTCACTGCCACTTCCGCTTCCGGGTACGCTCCGAGCAACTCAAGGAGCGCCTGTGCAGACACAATAGGAACCGCCTAGATGCGTTCCACCAGACCCCAGCGGAACGCACCCGTCACTTTCGCCGCCCGCTGGTGAGGCATCCATGGCAACGAAGGACGCAGATGCGCTCCACATACAACAAGTGGAGCGCACCACATACCCGGCCACCATGAATCCACCAGTCTAGCATCAAAATAAAGACGCAACTGTTCACATATATTACCCCTAATCAAGTGCATGTGGGCACAGGGCGAGACGTACATAAGTGATTTTAAAAGTGACCTGTAAATATCGGGAGAGGATGGCCAATCATCGTATGTCGATTCGGCAGGCACTCTCTACTGGAGTCACGGACAAACCAGTAGCATTACATTTCTTGAGATTGGGTCATCAGCTATCGACCCTTAGATGCCGCATTATTGACTGGGTGCCGCCCCCAGTCCGCGGAGGAGACCGGACATTGTTATTGATGAAACTTGAGGCGCGGTGGATATTTCGCCTTGGGACAGTGGCCCCATATGGCCTCAATGAGTGTAATCCACTTAACATTTTCTTGCGATAAGATTGTTATACTCTTCGAAAGGTAGCTTTATCATTGAGATGCTATGTTTATATTACACACCGTACTGCTTGAATTGGAGACTTGACAATTATGACAAAGTTGCTAACACCCCCACTGTAGGCCGCACCAATGCGGCGTTTTGTAGCAAGTGGTGTGGTGTATTAAATAAATGTTCTCTGGATCTCATTTTGTTAGTCATCGAGGAGGTCGGGACTGAGGTCCGGAAGGTGCAAGAGGACATTGTGATACTCGAGAAGACTAGCTTACCTCCTTTAAAACAGGATCGCACTGAGAACTGGTGTGAGAAATTACAGACTAATGTTGATAGCTTTAAGGATGAATTGATTGCATTTAAGAGAAGAAAGTTACAGACTGTCCATAATGATTATACGCGACATCAAGTGTATAGGTGGTTGACCGGTGACACCTCCAACAATCGTCGCAGGAGATTCCAGCGGAATCCCAATTATAGGAAGTTTGAAAAGCTGGAATCTACGTCTTCCCAATCTGCTTCTGATTCTGAGCCATCTAATCAGTTACCTCCCAGTGGTTTTTTAGACCAGCGTACCAGAACGCCTACTCGGGCAGACGTAAGTCACACAGACCTCACCCGAGGAGGGGGGGGGGGGGCTATAAAACGCAGAGGCACAAGGAAGAGAACGTAGATCTCATCTTTAATTTATCTGATTATTAACTTTCTATTGACGAGACTTCTTTATTGCACCTGGGTATAGATTATATTTTTTTGATCTGGAAGGGCACCAGGGAGGGTTTTGATTTGATGCTCAGTGAACTTAATTCACTGGACAGTACAGTATGGGTCACAGGTTTGTGTAATCGTGAGCCTATTGATTTTTTGGATGTTAAGATTACCCGCAATGGGGCTGGGTTCAGTACCACGTTATTTCGGAAGGATACAGATCGTAATACTATCCTTCATGCCTCAAGCAATCATCCACCGAATCTAAAAAACAGCCTGCCCATCTCTCAGTTCATGCGGGTTATGAGAAACAATTCAGATCCTTGTGTTGCTGAGACACAACTGCTTGAAATGAAACATATACAGTAAACTACACATTTTTGAAAATCCTACACCAGGCACAAGTAATAATTCAGATGCGTTGTTGACCGGCGGCCGGAATCCTGGCGGTCAGCATACCGCCGATGGGATCCTGACTGCCAGCATGCCGGGAGAGGGGCAAGCGAAACGAAGTCCCTTGCTGCGGGTTTGGTGGCTTGCTGCACTCGCCACAGGTTGTATTCCCACTCTATGGGTGTCATGGACACCAACTAGTGGGAATAGTCCTCGGCCCCACTGACGGCATTCGGTGGCCGGGATCCCAGTGGTGGTATGCTGACTGCCGGGATGGTGACTACATCCCATTTAGATGACTATGTGGGAGTTTTATCATTATTATCCTATTTGTATGTAAAAAGTGTTGAAAGGGGAGAGCGCTACTGCGCAGATTCCATACTGTTCCTTCAGGAAGGCTTCACTCCCTGTACCAAGATGGCTGCTGACCTAAATCCTGCACATAAATGCGGCGCCATCTTGTCAATGTCTTAGAGCATCACAGTGGGAGACAGTTGTTTTTCACTTAACTCCTCAGAGACCTGAGTTTATCAGAGATCCACAACACTTCCAGTGATCCTGCCGAATAACACCCCTCTCATCTCAACCTCCGCTCAGTGAGAACCAGTGTGTAACAGTGATTAAGTGGGGTTCATAGAAATATTTTATGCAATTCACAGTATGAGCTTACCATCTTCGGAGTGTTGGAGAACTATTATACATTTGTATTTTTTATTTTTTGGTCAGATAATTTTTTTTTGTTATTTTATAATGTAACTGGACCCTGTATTGATATTTTCCCCTCAGCTCACTTTAAAATAGTTATAAAGGAGAAAGATATCTAAAAGCAATTATAGAGTAAGACCATTTTCCTTACTGTGTAAGCTGCAAACTAGGTGTCCTGTTAGTTGCTTTTCATTTTACCTTTGTATGCCTTATTGCCATGTTTTACTTATTGCACAGTGTAATCTATGTAGTGGACCCAAAATGGCTGCCTCACATGGTACTCACTTGTGTAGAATAAACAATGCATGGTTCTAAACTCTCCTAATATATTTGTCTCCCTAAATATGTGTAATTTCTTCACCTTTTGAGAGAATGTATTTATTAAGACAACTTCAAGCAAAATATATTTAAAAAATAAATGTCTGTTTTTATTTCAAGCAAAATGTAGCCTATTTTTGTTCTTCTTCTTCTTCTTCTTCTTCTTCTTCTTCTTCTTTGTCTTCGTCTTCGTCTTCTTCTTTAAAAACACCACACCGTCTTTAAGAAAAAAGTTTATTAGTCAGGGTCTTCACCTGGGGGCGGCGGCCTTTAAGCTCTTTTGCATGGCTGCCGCCTTCCCAGGGCTTCCAGCTTCTTCACCTGGTGGGCGGCGGCTGTTAAGCTCTTTTGCATAGCACTTGGAGAACCACAATGTTAGGGTCTCCTGCCCTGTGCTGCCACGTCGTCATGGCAACCGGGAGACAAGTGCTAGTGGAGTAACCTGAGCGCAGCTGATACTCCGGTTCGGGTCTTTTGCTGTGCAGTGGTTATAGGCTCTGTGCACGGCAGGGGATCCGGTGCTGGTTTTTGTGCTCACAGTCTGTGAGGTCTGAGTGGGGCGTGGACAGCACCTGCTTTATAAGGCCTCTTTTCAGGGTAAGCAGATGCTGCTGAATCTTTGTTGGTTAGTCAGTTCATGAACGTTAGCCAGTACTGTGTAGCTTTGTATTTGTTTGTTGCTTACTGCAAATAGGCCTGGGAATTTGGTATTACACTCTGCCAATCCAGACCTAGCAGTAAGACTGGAGTCAGTCGTTTAGCTTGCTGGGGTTCTGTTACTACCCTGTGAACTTAGCAAGTTTGCGGCTGTATTCTAAGACTTGCCTGTCTAATCCTGTCTCACTGTGCTAGGTGTCAGGGGTCAGTTTAGTGGCAGTAAGCTAAAACCTGTGCACTGCAAGTGAGAATTTGGATTGTGGAGATTCTCCTTGTGTCTATCATTCCATCTCTGACCAAGGAGTTTACTGCCACACCCGTTGGTAACCCTTTAGGGTTTTGCTGTTGCCCTTAGCAACAGCATTTCGGGTACTCTACGTATTAAAACACAACATCTTGCTTTTTCCATCTTAGCAGTTCTAATACAAGGGAGATACCCAGTTCCTTAGCCTCTGGGCTTCTCTGTTCACTTTGTGTGTATTTTGTTACCCTATCACCTTCTGTGTACGTTATGTCATATCCCCCAGTTTGTCTGTGAGTCCATCTGTTTTGCATAACAGTTCAAACACCAGTACATTCCTGCAGACACTGGAGTGCATAACAGTTCTGACACCAGTACTTTCCTGCTGGCACTGGTGTGCATAACACACAATTGCCGGCATGTCCGGACATAAAGGGCCCGCTGGCACCTGTAAAGAAAATATTAAAATAAAAACACCACACCGTCTTTAAAAAAAAGTTTATTAGTCAGGGTCTTCACCTGGGGACGGCGGCATTTAAGCACTTTTGCATGGCCACCGCCTCTCCAGGGCTTCCGCCGTCTTCAACTGGGGGCCGCCGCCTCCCCAGGGCTTCCGTTGTCTTTCTCCGGCGTCTTCACCTGGGAGGCAGCAGCCTTTAAGCTCTTTTGCATGGCTGCCGCCTTCCCAGGGCTTCCAGCGTCTTCACCTGGGGGACGGTGGCTGTTAAGCTTTTTTGCATAGCACTTGGAGAACCACAAGTGTCAGCATGTCCGGACATAAAGGGCCCACTGGCACCTGTAGTCCACCTGTAAAGAAAATATTAAAATAAAAACACCACTCCGTCTTTAAAAAAAAGTTTATTAGTTAGGGTCTTCACCTGGGGGCGGCGGCCTTTAAGCTTTTTTGCATGGCCGCCGCCTCTCCAGGGCTTCCAACGCCTTCACCTGGGGGGCCGCCGCCTCCCCAGGGCTTCCGGCGTCTTCACCTGAGAGGCAGCGGCCTTTAAGCTCTTTTGCATGGCTGCCGCCTCCCCAGGGCTTCCGTCGTCTTCACCTGGTGGGCCGCAGCCTCCCCAGGGCTTCCGGCATCTTCACCGGGGAGGCAGCAGCCTTTAAGCTCTTTTGCATGGCTGCCGCCTTCCCAGGGCTTCCAGCGTCTTCACCTGGTGGGCGGCGGCCGTTAAGCTCTTTTGCATAGTAAACAATAATAAACAATAACACTTGTTTATCAGGCGCAAGTTTCCCTTAAGTCTAATTGAACACTTGTAAATAAATAATTGTAGTTGCTGCTCCCAACAGGTGATTTGGATTATCACCTAATTAAAGACAATATTTGGAAATAAATGAGAGCGCAATTGCAATTAAAAATATAGTAAATACTTTAATACATGCACAACATATATTAGACAAAATTAAAAACAAAGTTATTCTAAAAGGTTATTCTAAAAAGTCAAATAAATTATTGGTGCTTGACACACCCCCAGAGGGTTCCACAACCTGTAACTGATCCGGTAATTGTCTGTAAATCAATCACTGTCTCAAATGTTGGTAGCTTTTTCTACTATGTTTGAATAAAGTTCCACAGAATGATGGTTTTTTAGAAGTAAATCTGATGCTCACCGCTGCTGGAGTTCAATAGCAATAAACTTCCCATTATCTGATGCAGCGGAGGGAGAAGGAGCATACACCTCTCTGGATCCAAATGCCGTATGAAGAGAGGAAAGAGTGGCTGTCAGCAGCGCCGCTCACAGTGTCCCTGTCAGCCCGTGCTCCACAATTAGGGGCGAGCTTGATGAGATGTTTCTCAGGGTACACGTGGAAAGGAGCGCGGCTGTAGACTGGCAGTGGAACAGTGGAGACAGAGCCCGGCAGTGTTGTGGTCCTCACGGGGGTACCTTCTGAGGAAACCGCTATACGTTGACAGCGGAGAAACGCGTAAAGGCTACCCCCGTGAGGACCACAACACTGCCGGGCTCTGTCTCCACTGTTCCACTGCCAGTCTACAGCCGCGCTCCTTTCCACGTGTACCCTGAGAAACATCTCATCAAGCTCGCCCCTAATTGTGGAGTACGGAGCACGGGCTGACAGGGACACTGTGAGCGGCGCTGCTGACAGCCACTCTTTCCTCTCTTCATACGGCATTTGGATCCAGAGAGGTGTATGCTCCTTCTCCCTCCGCTGCATCAGATAATGGGAAGTCTTTTGCATAGTACTTGGAGAACCACAAGTGCCAGCATGTCCGGACATAAAGGGCCCGCTGGCACCTGTAGTCCACCTGTAAAGAAAATATTAAAATAAAAACACCACACCGTCTTTAAAAAAAAAAGTTTATTTTTCAGGGTCTTCACCTGGGGGCGGCGGCCTTTAAGCTCGTTTGCATGGCTGCCGCCCATTCAGGACTTCCAGCGTCTTCTTTCTTCAGGAGCTTTTCTGCTGTCGGACTGACGCCGATGCCTCGCGCTGACTTATATAAGTCAGCCGGAGGGGCCGGGGTGATGACGCAGCGAGGTGCCATTTTTAAAATTGGTACCACTCCGCTGCCAAACTCTGCAGAATGGCAGTGCCACTAATACTCTCACTGCCACCGATGCCCGCACCTCCGTGCACCCATACAGTGTTGGCAGCGGATCCAGTGACGGATCCTCTGACCAATCACTGTGGCCTCACTGACAGGGGCGTGCTTTCATGGGTTGAAAGCACGTCCCTGTATGAAAGCAGCACCTCTAATGGTGCCACTTTCCCATGCATTTCCAATGGACTTTTAATGCCCATGGCTAGGCCCCGCCCACCCCTGCCCCCCGCTCCCACACCCTTCCCCATTCACAATGGGAGGCACCACGATCGGTGCCTCCCAAACACATTTAAACAGGGATAATGATTAGATTAATATAAAGGAGATACTTATGACACAGAATACAGTATGTGTCATAAGTATCTTCTTTATATTATTTTAATCATTAATGACAGCGGAGGCACTGCCTTCCCTGACTGCACGTCCCTGGTTTGCCCAGACCACCCGCCCACCAACTAACATTGCCTAACCCAGTCTTCCCATCTGTCACTCAAATCTGATATTTTGACCTATTTACCCGGCAGGAGAAAAAATCACCAATACGTCAATGGTGAGAGAGTGAAAAAAGAGAGCAAGAAATGAGTGGGGCATGGAGAGCCCACCGGGGGAATGCAGAGGTAAAGGCCCATGCTTAGGGGTGTGGCCTGCTGCCACAGAGGCTTGGCTAACATGGTATAGGGCCCATGATAAATATATATAGTAAATACTGCTAGTGCATGCATGATAATGTACCAGATTAGTAACTGCAATGCACTGTAGATAATATGTATAATGTACAATTCAAGTGTACAGACGGGACCTGATCCATAGACGAGGAGGTTCGCCCCCAGGCAGTAGGGCCCACCGGTGGTTTCCCCTGTACCCCTATGGGCTAGTCCAACCCTGAGTGGGAGTGAGGGGGGGAGGGGGACAGTCATAACCACCATAGCATTCATTTCTGACGCTAACAGGAATTACAACTGTACAAATGTAGCCATTCTCGTTGTGGCTACATCTTAAGGTGACCGCACTGCATACGTCTGGACGTCTAAGACATGTGTGTGCCCCATTCACATGGATGGGGGTGGCAAATGCCGCAACTCGACATGGCTAGGCACAGGTGCGCATAGCTGCGTCGAGGGTGCACGTTTCCCTCAGATGTAGCCATGATCAGCATGGCTACATCTGTATATAGTATTGGATAAAAACAAAAGTAATGATTAAAGCACAATTTAATTCTCTTACATCTCTACATATTAATAAAAATGGATCAGCGTGCAACACTGGCACACTGGGATTTAGGCAGGCAGAGAGAGAGAGAGAGAGTAAAGCACCCTTCATATATCTCCAATGGCCCATTTGCAGCCGCTTGTGGATGTTAAGTAATGGCACTGTCCCAGTAGGTGTGAGATTTTGTTTTTATCCAATACTATGCTATCCCCAAGGTCATAAGTCATATATTATAATCAGAGCCGGCCATAGGCATAGGCAAACTAGGCAATTGCCTAGGGCATTTGATATGCCTAGGGGCATCAGCAGCTTCTGCTGATTAAAATGATATGCGGCATGCCTATATTCTGTATGTAGCATTTCATATGCAGATACAGCCACATTCTCGCTCAGTATATAGGCATGCTGCATATCATTTTAATCAGCAGAAGCTGCCTGTGCATCCCAGCCACATAGCAATGCATTAAAAAAAATGTGCCCGACGTTTGCATTGAGGCAAGATTTATGAGGACACATCTGTATCCAAGCAGAGGCAGAGGTCACAGTGTTAGTGGCAGTGTGAGTGCTGTGTGCATGTGAGTGGGTTGGTTGTGCAGTAGTGTTCGGAATATGTGTAAGGAGCATTATGTGTGTTATGTAAAAATGCATTAATAATGTGCAACATATGTGTAAGGGGCACTATGTGTGTCATTATGTGTATAAGGGCATTAATAATGTGCGGCATATGTGTAACAGGGTACTACTGTATGTGTCGTTATGTGTATAGGGGCACTAATAATGTGCAGCAAATGTGTAGGGGGCACTATGTGTATCATTATGTGTATAAGGGCATTAATAATGTGCGGCATATGTGTAAGGGGCATTATGTGTAAAAGGGCATTAATAAAGGTTGTCATAATGTGTAAGGCACATTATGTTTATAAGGACTTTAATAATGTGTCTCATATGTGTTAGGGGCATTACTGTGTGGCATTATGTGTTTAAGGTGCTCTACTATGTGGCGATGCGTATAGAAAGGGCACTACTGTGTCGTCTAATGTGAATAAAGAGCAATAGGGTGTGGTGTAATGTGAATAAGGAGCAATTCAGTGTGATGCAATGTGAATAAGGGGCTCTACTGTGAGGAGTAACGTTTATAAGGTAAAGTGATACTACTGTGGGATGTAATATGAATTATGGAAACTATCGCATGATCAAATGTGAATAAAGTGCAGTACTGTGTGGCGTAATTGGAATTGGGGTTACTATTGTGTGGCAATGCCCCTTGCCAGCAAAAACACACCCCTTTTGGGCTGTGCGCCAAATGTGCGAACTGTTCCTATTTAAAATATAGGGGGTACAAACACCAAAATAAGGACTGCTATGGATGAGGGGTGATGGTGCTGGGAAAGAGGTGCAAGGTCAGAGGCGGAACCAGCGGTGGTGTTAGGGGGCACCAGACAAAATCTTGCCTAGGGCATCATATTGGTTGGGGCCGGCTCTGATTATAATAGTCATGCTAAACATCTGCCGACGATTCAAAATAAGCTGCTCTTATCTTTGTCCAGTCACTAACCTTCTACCAGTGTGCTATGCCGTGCCAGGCCTCTGAAAGCATATGCAAGAGACAGCAACAGCATAGCCCTGACATAGGCAGTTTCCATTATGACATCACAGCATGACCTCACACACCCCACCAGACCGGCTAAGACTGGTTATTTCTGGTTTGAGGCCCTTGTCTTTTACATGACTGACCTAAGGGAAATGTGATTTCACTTATTATTTAAAATTATTACATGAGAAAAAATTTATTACTGCCATTTGCCGGCAGTTTTGCTCACTTAATGGCATCTAATATTGTGATGTATATTTTATATTTTACAAACAGAGCCTGATTCAGGTTGGATCGCAATCGCAATAAGTAATCCAACGGTAAAAATTGCTAAGAGGATGCGGGATCCTGCGCAGGGCCCATCCTGCGCATGCGCCTGCATTTTCTACGGCGCCCCACAGAAAATGCGATTGCTTCTGCCTGTCTATGAGGCATAGATGGTGGCGGGGGTGGGGGGAGGCAACGCTACATTTCAAAGACGGAGATGGAGCATTGCGGGGACGAGACTTCAAAACAGGGGCGGCAACGGAGAAACAGGGGGCGTAGTCGGGGCAGCGGCATGACATCACACGCAGCCGATGCTATCACAAAAATGGCTGCGGGTCTCATGCGGGCGCCTAACATGTGGGGCATACTAGCCCTGTGCTGGGCGTCCCCTCGCATGTCAGAATCTGATCATAAATGTGCTAAATTTAGCACATCTAGGATCAGGTCTGAATCACCCCCATGGAACAAAAAAAAGGCCCAAATTATGTGATTTTAGTTTTGTTTGTCAATTTTTGAAAACAAAAAACCAAAACCAGTCACGGCAGTTTGGCAAAAACCAAATACAAAGCTGGATGACGAATCAGGGCCAATTCCAAATCCAGCAAAAATGGTCCTGTGCACATCTCTAGTAATATTCTAATATCACATTGAGTTTGCTAGCATTGTATGCCTAGGGATGTGCTGATATGAGACATTCCCTTTAACTCCTGTTTTATTGAGTTTAATAAATTGTTCCTGTAGTTTAGCTGGTCATTCAAAACTTGGGATCAGGGCTACCATATTTTCCCTACTGGTCTGCACATGTGCACTGATGTTGCTTGCTAGCTGGTAGCTGCATTAGAAGCTGTTGCATTCCACAGGAGGAGCTAGCTGCATATATCCAGTTTTGCGTTCCACATGGCACAGTTCGGGAGCACCAGTGCCACGTTTTACACATGGTACCCTGAGGTTACCGGCAGAGAGGTGCATCTCTGCCTGACCGATTACGTGACTTAAGTGTTGAACACTGTAATGTTTTGTTGTTGCGCTTTGACCTTTGGGACCTTGTGTTAATATTGTTGCTATATGATGTGATACCACTACCAGGCAGGCCATGTGGTCCAAATTAAACTACTGTACATGTAGTTTGCTGTCTATTTGTACATTATGTACATACTTGCCTACGCTCCCTCATTCTGCAGGAGACTCCCTGAAATAGAAGCAATCTCCCTAACTCCCTGAATAGTCCAACAATCTCACTGATTGCACCTTAACCCCTGATGGGGGGTAAGGTAGAGAATAGAATAACAGTCGGTAAGAGTAATTCTAGAAAGGCACTTGTAAATAATGGTAAGTTAACATTAAAGCAAAAGGGCAAAGGAAATATTAACATAAAATGTATGCTTGCGAAAGCAAGAAGCCTATCACGTAAAATGGGGGAATTGGAATGGCATGTATCAAAAAATCAGTATGATATTATAGGTATTACGGAAACATGGTGGGACGACTCTCACGACTGGGTTACTAATTTGGAGGGATATTCACTTTTCAGGAGGGACAGGGCTACCAAAAGGAGAGGAGGGGTATGTCTCTATGTAAAACCATCTCTAAAACCAAACTTAATATATGTTATTTACGAGGGTACTGGTGATAATGTGGAATCACTATGAGTTGAGATCACTAGTGGGGGCACTGAAATAAAGAAACTAGTCATTGGCACGTGCTACAAGCAACCAGATATTAGCATACGTGACGAGGAACTACTCTCACAGCAAATTGAGAAAGCTGCTGGAATGGGGGACATCCTAGTGTTAGGGGATTTTTAACTATCCGGGTATAAACTGGAGTAACGATTCATGTGTAAAAATTAGGAGCAGCAGGATTCTAAACACATTAAAGGATCAATACTTGTCTCAATTAGTCGAGGACCCAATCAGAGGTAATAATGTTCTGGACCAAGTTATTACCAATAATGTGGACATTATATAAAAAATTACAGTTGGGGAGACCTTGGGAAACAGTGATCACTATATGATCACATTCAGCATCAGTTTCAAGAAACATAGCTATAAGGAATCAACAAAAACATTCAACTTTAGAAAAGTTAACTTCAATATGCTAAACGACATTGACTGGGAAGTTTTGTTTCATGGTAAAGACACATCGGAAATGTGGGATGCTTTAAAAGGGTTGCTTGATAGCAATATTCACAAATTCATACCCTTGGGCAGTAAACGCAGGAGTACTAGACTCAAATCAATGTGGCTTAATAAGGATGTCAAAGAAGCAATGGCTAAAAAGAGGTGTTCTTTTAAAGCATTTAAAACTAATGGAGGGGAGGGGTCATTCCAGTATTACAAAGAATGCAATAAAAGATGCAAAAAAGTAATAAGGGCAGCTACAATTGTAAACGAAAAACAAATTGCTCTAGAGAGTAAAGCCAATCCCAAAGAGTTTTATAAATACATAAACATTAAAGGGTTAAAAAATGAGAACATAGGCCCATTAAAAGATGAACTGTGAGCCTTGGAAACGATGACAAAATAAAAGCGGATATACTGAACAGCTTTTTTTCACCAGGGAGGATCAGACGGTGTTAGTAGTGCATAACGACCGTGAAGGTAATGATTCTTGGCTAGATGCTTGTTTAAGTGAGGAAATAGTCCTGGAGAGACTAAGCAACATAAAGATTAATAAATCACCGGGACCAAATGGTTTTCATCTGAGGGTTATTATGGAGCTTAAGGCACAGCTTGCAAGACCCTTATACTTGATTTTCTATAGTTCCATTAAATCGGGTATGGTACCGATGGATTGGCGTATAGCTGTGGTAGTGCCATTATTTAAAAAGGGTTCTAAAAATCATCCTGGGAACTATAGACCAGTTAGTTTAACCTCTATAGTGGGTAAAATATTGGAAGGAATTTTGAGGGATAGCATAGAGAATTATCTGCGGAATACTAAGTTTATTAGCAGGAGTTAGCATGGGTTTGTGAGGGACAGATCATGTCAAACTAACTTAATTAGCTTTTACGATGAAAGGAGCGATAATCTTAACCAGGGAAAAGCAGTGGATGTGGTCTATTAAGATTTTGCAAAAGCCTTCTGTCACTGACCTAGGTTGAGGGTGTTGTGAACTCGAGGGTTTTCTTCCGATGGTAGGGAAGAGGAACCACAGTTGGGTCGGAACAGGGATGGCCTGATATAGGTCTTCCTCATACAGGACTCTGACAGTAAGGCTTGGTGAAAATATTGAAGAACTTTATTGCAGGAAGGGAGCAACACAATGTCACATAGCAGAGAGGGAACTTATGGGGGAATGTCCAGGCCTATAGAAGAACTTGTAAGCAATGTTAAAGATGCTAATAAATGAAGTACTTGTGAGTGATGGTGAAAGACACTGAGAACGATGTTTTAAAGATGCTGATGATTGAAGAGCTTGTGAGCGATGTTAAAGATACTGGTGACTGAAGAACTTGTGAGCGATGTTTTTAAAGACACGGATGATTTGAAGAACTTGTGAACGGTGTTTAAAGACACTGATGATTTGTAGAATTTGAGAGCGGTGTTTAAAGACACTGATGACTTGTAGAACTTGAGAGCGGTGTTTAAAGACACTGATGATTTGTAGGACTTGAGAGCGGTGTTTAAAGACACTGATGACTTGTAGAACTTGAGAGCGGTGTTTGAAGACTCTGATGATTTGTAGAACTTAAGAGCGGTGTTTTAAAGACACTGATGATTTGTAGAGCTTAAGAGCGGTGGTTAAAGACACTGATGATTTGTAGAACTTGAGAGCGGTGGTTAAAGACACTGATGATTTATAGAACTTGAGAGCGGTGGTTAAAGACACTGATGATTTGTATAACTTGAGAGCGGTGTTTAAAGACACTGATGACTTGTAGAACTTGAGAACGGTGTTTAGCCCGCAGCCCACGCTGACTCCAAGAAGCACTGGTGACTGGACCACAGAGGAACACACCAGCCGCTGGGAACGCTGGAAACTGTGCAGCAACTGGCACCTGGAAATGCCGGAGACACTGGAGTACAACTACAGAGAGACTCGCCGGGAACAAGAGCACTGGCATCCACTTCAGGGGAAAAGACGATACTCAGGCGCCGAGGCTCTGCCCGGCATCTGACTTTGAATCTCCCGCCACCGCTGGATTGGCGGAACAGTCTGATGACGTCGCCTGCTCCCCGCCCATGTGATGCCGGGTGTCATGGCAGCGCCCCTGCCCCGGGGAACCGCCGGGAACTGCGCCAGCCAGACGCCAGAGCCCGTGGACCACCAAAGGCCGCAACACAGACCAGCAGGCACGCAGGGGTAAGCGCAGCGAATGCCGCCTCTGGCGTGTGACAGTACCCCCTCCTCCAGGAGTGGCCCCCGGACACTTTCCAGGTTTTGTTGGATGTCTGGAATGGAAGATCCGCACCAGTGGGGGAGCCACAACTTCAGTAGCCTTGACCCAGCTCCTCTCCTCGGGGCCAAAACCTTTCCACTCCACCAAATACTGTAGATTCTTGTGAAGATAACGAGAGTCAAGAATAGCTTTGATTTCAAAGTCCGTTCCAGCTTCAGTCTATGCAGAGGTTGGCCTCAGGGACTTTGAATGGAACCGGTTTAAAATAAGGGGGCGAAGGAGAGAGACATGGAAGGAATTTGGTATCCGGAGGTGGGAAGGCAATCCCAATTTGCAGACAACCGGGTTCAGGACTTGTAACACGGGGTAAGGACCAATAAACCTCGGAGCCAACTTCATAGTGGGCACCCTTAACCGAAGATTGCGGGTAGAGAGCCATACCCTGTCACCAACCTTGTATTGGGGAGCTGCTCATCGCTTCCTATCCGCAAAGAACTTATAGTGGCCGGAAACTCTCTTGAGGTTAGCATGAACTCAACTCCAAATTTGACTGAAGTGCCGGAGAGTAGAGGCTGCAGCAGGAACATCCTCCGGAGGACAAATGGGTAATTCTGGAACTTGGGGATGAAATCCATAATTAATTAAAAATGGGGACTCACCAGTCGAAGAGTGGTACAGATGATTATGGGCAAACTCTGCCCATGGCAACAGTTCCACCCAATCATCATGTGAGGGAGAGAGATAAACACGGAGAAATGTCTCTAAATCTTGATTGACGCGTTCAGTTTGCCCATTGGTTTGTGGATGGTAAGCGGATGAAAACTTGAGTTTTATTTGTAAGGCCGTACAGAGAGCTCTCCAGAATCTTGCAGTGAACTGTACCCCCCGATCAGAGACGATTTCCTGAGGTAACCCGTGCTGGCGGAAATGTTCCCGGATAAATAACAAAGCCAACTTGGGAGCTGATGGTAACCCGGTCAAAGGTACAAAATGTGCCATCTTAGAGAAACGGTCAATAATTACCCAGACGGTATTGTGACCCTTGGAGAGGGGCAATTCGGTGACAAAGTCCATAGAGATATGGGTCCAAGGCCTCTTAGGAATGGACAGTGGATGCAACAACCCCGCAGGAGGCAGATGAAGAATTTTGTGCTGAGCACACTGAGGACATGAGTTGACATAACCTTGAATATCCTTCTTCATAGTATCCCACCAGTAAGATCTTCGTAGAAACTCCCACATCTTTTGAACTCCAGGATGACCGGAAAACTTGGAAATATGAGCCCACTGCAACAACCTTGGTCGGAATTTAGCTGGCACAGAAATTCTCCCAGGAGGAGGACCCAGAGCGGTGGGAGCCGCTGACATAGAAACTGGACTGAGAATCAAAGCCTTCTCAACGGAATTCTCCTCATCCGAAGCCGTTAAGGAACGGGATAAAGCATCAGCCTTGGTGTTAAAAGTCCCAGCCCGGTACATAATAACAAACGAGAATCGAGTAAAGAAGAGCGCCCATCTAGCTTGACGGGGATTCAAGCACTGGGCCATCTTGAGGTACAGCAAATTCTTGTGATCAGTGAAAATTGTAATTAGGTGTTTAGCACCTTCCAAAAGATATCTCCATTCCTCCAAGGCAGATTTTATTGCCAAAAGCTCTTTGTCTCCAATGGTGTAATTCCGTTCAGCAGGAGAGAACTTGCAAGAATGAAAACCACATGGATGTAACTTCCCGTCTGGAGCGTACTGCGAAAGCACGGCACCTATGCCTACCGTGGAAGCATCAACCTCCAAAAAGAATGGTTTTGAAAAATGTGGTTGTTGAAGTACCGGAGCGGACATAAAGGCTGCCTTCAACTGAGCGAACGCTGCTACAGCTTCAGAGGACCAATGACTTGGGTCAGAACCCTTCTTGGTTAGGGCAGTGACAGGGGCCACAATGGTAGAGAATCCCTTTATGAATTTCCGGTAGTAATTTGCAAAACCCAGAAATCGTTGTACCGCTTTCAAGGAAAGAGGCTGAGTCCAGTCCCGAATGGCAGTGAGTTTCTCTGGATTCATACGAAGCTCCATGCCCGAAATGATGTAACCAAGAAATGGAATAGAAGGGACCTCAAAGATACATTTGGAAATCTTGCCATAAAGATGATTCTCTCGCAATCGAAGAAGTACCTCTTTGACCTGTATTCTGTGCTCTGTGAGATTCTTAGAAAATATCACAATGTCATCCAAATATACCACTACACTTAGGTATAGCATATCCCGAAAGACTTCATTAATGAATCCCTGGAAGACAGCAGGGGCGTTGCTGAGGCCAAACGGCATTACCAGATACTCGTAATGCCCGTCCCTGGTATTGAAGGACATCTTCCATTCGTCCCCCTGTCGGATACATATCAAATTATAAGCTCCCCTTAAATCGAGCTTGGTGAAGAATCGGGCTCCGCGAACTCTATCAAAAAGCTCCGTGATGAGCGGCAAAGGATACTTATTCTTAATGGTGACATAATTTAGACCACGATAGTCAATACATGGTCTCAGCCCTCCGTCCTTCTTCTTCACAAAAAAGAAACCCGCCCCCGCCGGGGAGGTAGAGGGGCAGATGAATCCTTTCTGCAGATTAGACTTGATATAGTCCGACATAGCTTGGGTCTCGGGTAATGATAAGGGATAACTGCGACCCCGAGGTGGCATTTTTCCCGGAATGAGCTCAATGGGGCAGTCCCAGGGTCTATGCGGTGGTAACTGATCGGCTGTCTGTTCCGAGAACACGTCTGAAAACTCCCGATAGGCCTCCGGAATGAGCCCTTCATCTGACTTGGAAGATACACGGAGCGGGTAGACAGGAGTGAGACAATTTGAATGACAAAATGGACTCCAAGATATTATTTGTGTCGAACTCCAGTCGACGTGAGGGTTGGGAAGTTTAAGCCAAGGAAGGCCAAGAACCAGATCGGGGGGCATCTCCCGAATCACTAGGAACTCCAGGTGTTCTTGATGCAGAGCTCCCACTTGCAGCTTGATTGGAACTGTACAACTTGAAATCAGACCGTTAGAAATTTGGGTACCATTGATAGCAGTCAACGTAATAGGTCGTTCGACCGTCCGCAACTGAAAACCCAGATTCTGGGCACAGGAAAGAGAAATAAAATTCCCTGCAGCGCCTGAGTCCAGCAGAGCCTTAACGGGTTTGGCTATTGACTCAGAAAACAGAGACACGGAGAGTAAACAGTCCACTGTCGGAGAAGGTTTAGAAGAAATCCCTAGCTCGACTCCTCCGGAACAAGCTAGGACTGCCCGTTTCCCGGGCGAGACTTGCAAAACTTGAGAAAATGATCCGCGGCTCCACAGTAGAGGCAGAGTCTACCCTCACGACGCTGACGTTCTTCTGGGGACAGCCGAGATAGATTAATCTGCATGGGTTCGTCAGGACTCGGAATAACCGTTTGCTTAGATGGAAGAAATCGGACCCTTGATCGATCTGACCGACTACGTTCGCCACCTCGTTCCTGCATGCGAAGATCCACCTTTACACAGAGCGAGATCAACTGTTCTAAGGAATCTGGCAAATCTCTAGTGATCAACTCGTCCTTTAGAGGATCGGAGAGCCCGTTCCAAAAGGCAGCCCGGAGGGCATCATTATTCCAGTGTAGTTCTGAGGCTATGGTCTGAAAATGAATCACATACTGTCCCACTGAACGGGAGCCTTGACGGACACGGAGCAAGTCTGCAGAGGCAGCGGTCGTCCTGCCGGGCTCATCAAAGATCCTCCGGAATGACGTAATGAAGTTGGTGTAACTAGAAACCAACGGATCAGATAGCTCCCATAACGGAGACACCCAATCCAACGCTGAACCCTCAAGCAAAGAAATAATGTATGCCACCTTGGACCGATCAGTAGGGAAGTTATGTGAAAGGAGTTCAAAATGTACCTCGCACTGATTGAGAAAACCACTGCAATTATTTGGATTTCCGTTATAGCGAGAAGGAGTAGGGAGCTGAAGGCATGACCTGGTTCCAGACAAGGATGGAACATTACTAGAGACAACCACTGGAGCGGGTACTGGAACTGGGGCCGGAACTACTGAAGCCAGAGAAGCCTGAATTTGATCCAGCCGGCCAGATAATTCCTGGAGATAATGCATCATCTGGCTCTGTGCTGCTTCCTGACTTTGAACTCGGGAAACCAGGTCCTGGATGGTACTTGCCTCTGGGTTCCGATCCCCCGGGTCCATGAGGCCTGAGTATACTGTCACTGACCTAGGTTGGGGGTGTTGTGAACTCGGGGGTTCTTCCGATGGTAGGGAAGAGGAACCACAGTTGGGTCGGAACAGGGATGGTCTGATATAGGTCTTCCTCATACTGGACTCTGACAGTAAGGCTTGGTGAAAATATTGAAGAACTTTTTGCAGGAAGGGAGCAACACAATGTCACATAGCAGAGAGGGAACTTATGGGGAATGTCCAGGCCTATAGAAGAACTTGTAAGCAATGTTAAAGTTGCTAATAAATGAAGTACTTGTGAGTGATGGTGAAAGACACTGAGAACGATGTTTTAAAGATGCTGATGATTGAAGAGTTTGTGAGCGATGTTAAAGATACTGGTGACTGAAGAACTTATGAGCGATGTTTTTAAAGACACTGATGATTTGAAGCACAAAACAATAAATAAACAGCGCTACCAGGTGCTAGCATTCAAAACATTGAGTAAATTTTAATAAAGATGAATTAATATCATAAACACATACATTTAAAATCAGATGAATAAAACAAGCCTCATAAGCCAGTGATACGACCAAAGGAAATTTCCATGGACTCATGTAAAGGCCAAGTGATGATTAAATTGTTCCAATGCTTTAATATACCATATCCTGCATGGATGACCGTATGATAATTACCAGATCCCAAGTGGAAGATGGCAGGGTATTCCACCTAGCGCGGTGATGATGATTCTGTCCTGCGCAAATATGAATGGTGGTTCTCCCTTTTTGTTGAATGTCCACATGTATGGATCGGTCTCCGGATAGATGAATGTTAGATGGGTCAGAGCTCTGAAGACCACTGTGGGTCGTCCCAAACATCTATATCCAATTTTAGGAGAAGCAATGGATGATCAGTTTCATAAACTCACTGGCCTTGGCGACGTCCTGGTCATAGGCTGGCAACCTAACGCTTTTCACTGTCTGTTTGGCAGCTTTATCAAAGGTCATGATGATTTGAAGAACTTGTGAACGGTGTTTAAAAACACTGATGATTTGTAGAATTTGAGAGCGGTGTTTAAAGACACTGATGACTTGTAGAACTTGAGAGCGGTGTTTAAAGACACTGATGATTTGTAGAGCTTGAGAGCGGTGGTTAAAGACACTGATGATTTGTAGAACTTGAGAGCGGTGGTTAAAGACACTGATGATTTATAGAACTTGAGAGCGGTGGTTAAAGACACTGATGATTTGTATAACTTGAGAGCGGTGTTTAAAGACACTGAGGACTTGTAGAACTTGAGAGCGGTGTTTAGCCCGCAGCCCACGCTGACTCCAAGAAGCACTGGTGACTGGACCGCAGAGGAACACACCAGCCACTGGGAACGCTGGAAACTGTGCAGCAACTGGAACCTGGAAATGCCGGAGACACTGGAGTACAACTACAGAGAGACTCGCCGGGAACAAGAGCACTGGCATCCACTTCAGGGGAAAAGACGATACTCAGGCGCCGAGGCTCTGCCCGGCGTCTGACTTTGAATCTCCCGCCTCCGCTGGATTGGCGGAACAGTCTGATGACGTCACCTGCTACCCGCCCACGTGATGCCGGGTGTTATGGCGGCGCCCCTGCCCCGGGGAACCACCGGGAGCTGCGCCAGCCAGACGCCGGAGCCCGTTGACCACCGAAGGCGGAGGCCGCAACACAGACCAGCAGGCACGCAGGGGTAAGCGCGGCTAACGCCGCCTCTGGCGTGTGACAGTACCCCCTCCTCCAGGAGTGGCCCCCAGACACTTTCCAGGTTTTGTTGGATGTCTGGAATGGAAGATCCGCACCAGTGGGGAAGCCACAACTTCAGTAGCCTTGACCCAGCTCCTCTCCTCGGGGCCAAACCCTTTCCACTCCACCAAATACTGTAGATTCTTGTGAAGATAACGAGAGTCAAGAATAGCTTTGATTTCAAAGTCCGTTCCAGCTTTAGTCTCTGCAGAGGTTGGCCTCGGGGACTTTGAATGGAACGGTTTAAAATAAGGGGGCGAAGGAGAGAGACATGGAAGGAATTTGGTATCCGGAGGTGGGAAGGCAATCCCAATTTGCAGACAACCGGGTTCAGGACTTGTAACACGGGGTAAAGACCAATAAACCTCGGAGCGAACTTCATAGTGGGCACCCTTAACCGAAGATTGCGGATAGAGAGCCATACCCTGTCACCAACCTTGTATTGGGGAGCTGCTCGTTGCTTCCTATCCGCAAAGAACTTATAGCGGCCGGAGACTCTCTTGAGGTTAGCATGAACTCGACTCCAAATTTGACTGAAGTGCCGGAGAGTAGAGGCTGCAGCAGGAACATCCTCCGGAGGACAAATGGGTAATTCTGGAGGTTCTATCCCACTATATGGGAATAGTCCCTGTTGCTCGGCATGCCAACTGGCGGGCTAGTCAGTGTTCATGATGCCAGCGCTGGTATTGTAACCGCATCCTTTTTGGACTTGAGGAGCCTGCACACTGCAAGCATCTAGTTGTTCATTTATTGTTCCTCTCCCTGATGTTAGATCGAGACCATACATACCTCAGTCCTTTTCTAGGTCACTAAGCTATACAACAGTGAAAATGTGATATAAATTCATACAGTATGTGTGTGATGGCGGAACGTACAGACACAGTCTAAATTTCACTTTTTTTGTCTCCATGGTCCATAAACAGTCCCTAGAAGTATAATTCTCAATAAAAAAATGTCTATGTACAGACACAACCCTTACAGTTTTATTATATGTATACATTTTTATTGTAGGGTGTCCCTATTTATCTTTGGCTATGTAAGGCTTTGTGTGAACCCAATTTCCACTGTTGTTATGTTGTTTATTACTGTTCCAGTGTTTCAATGAGAACCTCATTTAAGGACAAAGCGATGAAAAAATCAGAGTTAATGTGTGAAAAGCACAAACATTATCCGATTGGTCTGATTCTGCATATGCTACAGCAGTGTTTTTCAAGCACTGTGCCGTGGCACACTAGTGTGCCCTGAGCAGTCTCCAGGTGTGCCGCCATAGAAGCACAGCCAGGCCCGTCAGTGTTTTGCCGCTACTGAGGCCCTGGAACGATCAATACTGGTGGGTTTAGTGGTTGCAGAGCCAGTTCTTATTTTGGACCCGGGCAGTGTTGGGCTCTTCTGGCTTTCTCAGATGTGGCTCAGGCATTACCTATGGAGAAGCTGCAACATGACATCATAGGACATGCAACTGCACCATGCATCACCATTATATTTGAATGTGCCTTGGCAATACTTAAATCTTGTTCAGTGTGCCGCGAGTTGTAAAGGGTTGAAAATCTCTGTGCTACAGTGTTGTCACCATGTTGTTATAAAAACGACAAAAGACGAGCTTTGGTAGAGGGGCTGCTGGAGGGGCCTGGCAGAAGACCCAGTTTGCTACCCCTCCCCAGTATGCCTGTGCTCTAGCTAGTGACAGTGGCGCTGTCTTCATGGTGATCTCTTCGGGAAGATGGCACTGCACATAGAAAGCAAAGACTCTGGCACTGCTCCTGATTTGCTTCTGGTCCGTGAACACGGACCGGCACCTGATTTAAGATACCTGTGCAATCGCCGGAGACCGGACTCGGGAGCAAGAGAGGTGTGCGCTGTGCTCTCCTGCCCTCGCTGCAAGCAAGGTGGTTGGGCCGCAAAGGACCCCTGCCCGCGGGCCACAAAAGGATGCGGTAGGAGCTGCGAGTTTGACACCCCTGCCCTAGAGTTTCAGAATTTCTGTCACGGCACCCCAAGACCATAGTTTCTTAGTGAGAAATTTAGAAATAAATATAAAATGAAGTCAATTGTGTTTATAATATGTCATCCTTAGGTTCAGTTATGTGGTGAAGGACTGGTATTGCCAATTAAATTCAGTATAAGCAATTTGAATTGTTCATGGACCACCAAACTACGGCACCACTGCAAGGCCTCCCCTATCTCCCCCTTCCCACCTTTCCCGAGGAACCCCAGGGTCTCACGGCCCCCTGTTTGGAAACTACTGCCATAAAATAAACTTATTTTTATAACTACATGTAATACACCTTAGATCTCAGTTCATTTAAGGTTTTATATCCTTGTATACAGTAAACAACACATATTTGAAAATCCTACACCAGGCACAAGTAATATATTTCAGATGCGTTGTTGACCGGCGGCCGGGATCCTGGCGGTCAGCATACCGACGACGGGATCCTGACTGCCAGCATGCCGGGAGAGGGGCAAGCGAAACGAAGCCCCTTGCTGCGGGCTTGGTGGCTTGCTGCGCTCGCCACAGGTTGTATTTATTCCCACTCTATGGGTGTCATGGACACCAACTAGTGGGAATAGTCCTCGGCCCCACTGACGGCATTCGGTGGCCGGGATCCCGGTGGTGGTATGCTGACCGCCGGGATGGTGACTACATCCCATTTAGATGACTATGTGGGAGTTTTATCATTATTATCCTATTTGTATGTAAAAAGTGTTGAAAGGGGAGAGCGCTACTGCGCAGATTCCATACTGTTCCTTCAGGAAGGCTTCACTTCCTGTACCAAGATGGCTGCTGACCTAAATCCTGCACATAAATGCGGCGGCATCTTGTCAATGTCTTAGAGTATCACAGTGGGAGACAGTTGTTTTTCACTTAACTCCTCAGAGACCTGAGATTATCAGAGATCCACAACACTTCCAGTGATCCTGCCGAATAACACCCCTCTCATCTCAACCTCCACTCAGTGAGAACCAGTGTGTAACAGTGATTAAGTGGGGTTCATAGAAATATTTTATGCAATTCACAGTATGAGCTTACCATCTTCGGAGTGTTGGAGAACTATTATACATTTTTATTTTTTATTTTTTGGTCAGAGAATTTTTTTAAATGATTTTATAATGTAACTGGACCCTGTATTGTTATTTTCCCCTCAGCTCACTTTAAAATAGTTATAAAGGAGAAAGATATCTAAAAGCAATTAGAGAGTAAGACCATTTTCCTTACTGTGTAAGCTGCAAACTAGGTGTCCTGTTAGTTGCTTTTCATTTTACCTTTGTATGTCTTACTGCCATGTTTTACTTATTGCACAGTGTAATCTATGTAGTGGACCCAAAATGGCTGCCTCACATGGTACTCTCTTGTGTAGAATAAACAATGCATGGTTCTAAACACTCATAATATATTTGTCTCCCTAAATATGTGTAATTTCTTCACCTTTTGGGAGAATTTATTTATTAAGACAACTTCAAGCAAAATATATTTAAAAAATAAATGTCTATTTTTATTTTAAGCAAAATGTAGCCTATTTTTTGTTCTACTTCTTCTTCTTCTTCTTCTTCTTCTTCTTCTTTGTCTTCGTCTTCTTCTTTAAAAACACCACAACGTCTTTAAGAAAAAAGTTTATTAGTCAGGGTCTTCACCTGGGGACGGCGGCATTTAAACACTTTTGCATGGCCACCGCCTCTCCAGGGCTTCCGACGTCTTCACCTGGGGGGCCGCCGCCTCCCCAGGGCTTCCTTCGTCTTTCTCTAGCCTCTTCACCTGGGAGGCAGCGGCCTTTAAGCTCTTTTGCATGTCTGCCGCCTTCCCAGGGCTTCCAGCGTCTTCACCTGGTGGACGGTGGCTGTTATGGTTCTCCAAGTGCTATGCAAAAAAGCTTAAGTGCCAGCATATCCGGACATAAAGGGCCCACTGGCACCTGTAGTGCACCTGTAAAGAAAATATTAAAATAAAAACACCACTCCGTCTTTAAAAAAAAGTTTATTAGTCAGGGTCTTCACCTGGGGACGGCGGCCTTTAAGCTTTTTTGCATGGCCGCCGCCTCTCCAGGGCTTCCGACGCCTTCACCTGGGGGGCCGCTGCCTCCCCAGGGCTTCCGGCATCTTCACCTGAGAGGCAGCGGCCTTTAAGCTCTTTTGCATGGCTGCCGCCTCCCCAGGGCTTCCGGCATCTTCACCTGGGGTGGCGCCGCCTCCCCAGGGCTTCCGGCGTCTTCACCGGGGTGGCAGCGGCCTTTAAGCTCTTTTGCATGGCTGCCGCCTTCCCTGGGCTTCCAGCGTCTTCACCTGGTGGGCGGCGGCCGTTAAGCTCTTTTGCATAGAACTTGGAGAACCACAAGTGCCAGCATGTCCGGACATATCCTGCATGTCCTGTTGGTGTCCCTCAGGGTTCTGTCCTTGGACCCCTTCTGTTCTCCCTGTATACCTCTTCCCTGGGTGCGCTCATTAACTCATTTGGCCTTCAATACCACCTCTATGCTGATGACACACAACTCTACCTCTCATCTCCTGATCTGTCCCCTTCTGTCCTCTCCCAGGTTTCCAGCTGACTCTCTGCAATCTCCTCCTGGATGTCTGAACGCTCTCTAAAGCTCAACATAGACAAAACGGAACTCATCATCTTCCCCCCATCCAGAGCAACACCCCCGACCAATATCTCCATCATTGTTGACAACACCACCATCTCCCCCGTTCCCCAACTCCGCTGCCTGGGCGTTACTCTTGACTCCTTCCTCTCCTTTGCACCCCACATCCAAGCTCTGGCACAATCCTGTCGTTTCCAGCTACGCAACATTGCTCGTATCAGGCCATATCTCTCCCAGAGTGCAACTAAACTCATCATCCACTCACTGGTCATCTCACGACTTGACTACTGTAATGTCCTCCTCACTGGCCTCGCTTGCTCCCATCTTGCTCCCCTCCAATCTGTCCTGAACTCCGCAGCTAGGCTTATCTTCCTCTCCCGCCGCACCACATCTGCCACTCCCCTTCAACAAAATCTACACTGGCTCCCATTCCCCTACAGAATCCTCTTCAAACTCCTCACCCTCACATACAAGGCCATCTCTAATTCCACTGCTCCCTACATCTCCAACCTCCTTTCACTTCATACTCCCTCCCGCCCCCTACGGTCAACTAATGACCTTCGCCTCTCCACCGCCATGGTCACTGCTACCCATGCACGAGTTCAGGATTTTGCCCGTGCTGCACCCCTTCAGTGGAACGCACTCCCCCGCTCCATTAGACTCTCCCCAACCTTGCAAAGCTTCAAACGGGCACTAAAAACCCACCTATTCATCAAAGCATACCCTCCCGATGCATAACCCAGTGCTGAAGCTGCGCCTCCACCCCCCTGCCTCATGCCGTGAACATCTCAGCTTTGCTTGCATACTGCCATCAGGCTACCTCCCACTTACCTGCACCTCTTGTCATCTGTCTGTCGCCCCTCCCCATTAGATTGTTAGCTCTTCAGAGCAGGGCCCTTTTTCCTCTTGTTATCTAAGCCCTCGTCTCAACACATTTCACTCACAGCTCTCCCCTACTCAACGACCATCTGTATCCTGCTAGTAAAGGCTCATCTCCATCTATGGCCACCACACTCTAGTAGTACGATGATCACTCCCTCGATACTTACATCTTAGCTGTATTATGTCTTAAGAATATGTGGTGCTCTGTTACCTGTACTCTATTTCTGTTATTTATTTACTGTAATGCAATGTTTTGTCCCCTGTACTGTCCTTTGTACGGCGCTGCGAAACACATGTGGCGCCTTATAAATAAAATGTAATAATAATAATAATAATAATAAAGGGCCCGCTGGCACCTGTAGTCCACCTGTAAAGAAAATATTAAAATAAAAACACCACACCGTCTTTAAAAAAGAGTTTATTATTCAGGGTCTTCACCTGGGGGCGGCGGCCTTTAAGCTCGTTTGCATGGCTGCCGCCCATCCAGGACTTCCAGCGTCTTCTTTCTTCAGGAGCTCTTTTGCCGTCGGACTGACGCCAATGCCTCGCGCTGACTTATATAAGCCGTGATTGGCTCGTGGTTGCCATCTTGAATTTTAAAAATTACGCTGAGGTGCCATTTTTGAAATTGGTACCACTCCGCTGCCAAACTCTGCAGAATGGCAGTGCCACTAATACTCTTACTGCCACCGATGTCCGCACCTCCGCGCACCCATACAGTGATGGCAGCGGATCCAGTGACGGATCCTCTGGCCAATCACTGTGGCCTCACTGACAGGGGCGTGCTTTCATGGGTTGAAAGCACGTCCCTGTATGAAAGCAGCACCTCTAATGGTGCCGCTTTCCCATACATTTCCAATGGACTTTTAATGCCCATGGCTAGGCCCCGCCCACCCCTGCCCCCCGCTCCCACACCCTCCCCATTCACAATGGGAGGCACCACGATCGGTGCCTCCCAAACACATTTAAACAGGGATAATGATTAGATTAATATAAAGGAGATACTTATGACACAGAATACAGTATGTGTCATAAGTATCTTCTTTATATTATTTTAATCATTAATGACAGGGGAGGCACTGCCTCCCCTGCCTTCCCTGACTGCACGTCCCTGGTTTGCCCAGACCACCCGCCCACCAACTAACCTTGCCTAACCCAGTCTTCCCATCTGTCACCTCAAATCTGATATTTTGACCTATTTACCCGGCAGGAGAAAAACGCACCTATACGTCAATGGTGAGATAGTGAAAAAAGAGAGGAAGAAATGAGTGGGGCATGGAAAGCCCACCGGGGGAATGCAGAGGTAAAGGCCAATGCTTAGGGGTGTGGCCTGCTGCCACAGTGGCTTGGCTAACATGGTATAGGGCCCATGATAAATATATATAGTAAATACTGCTAGTGCATGCATGATAATGTACCAGATTAATAACTACAATGCACTGTAGATAATATGCATAATGTACAATTCAAGTGCACAGACGGGACCTGATCCATAGACGAGGAGGTGGGCCCCCAGGCAGTAGGGCCCACCGGTGGTTTCCCCTGTACCCCTATGGGCCAGTCCAACCCTGAGTGGGAGTGAGGGGGGGAGGGGGACAGTCATAACCACCATATCATTCATTTCTGACGCTAACAGGAATTACAACTGCACCGCTTATGTCTGGACGTCTAAGACATGTGTGTGCCCCATTCACATGGATGGGGGCGGCAAATGCCGCAACTCAACATGGCAAGGCACAGGTGCGCATAGCTGCGTCGAGTGTGCACGTTTTCCTCAGATGTAGCCATGATCAGCATGGCTACATCTGTATATAGTATTGGATAAAAACAAAAGTAATGATTAAAGCACAATTTAATTCTCTTACATCTCTACATATTAATAAAAATGGATCAGAGTGCAACTCTGGCACACTGGGATTTAGGCAGGCAGAGAGAGAGAGAGTAAAGCACCCTTCATATATCTCCAATGGCCCATTTGCAGCCACTTGTGGATGTTAAGTAATGGCACTGTCCCAGCAGGTGTGAGATTTTGTTTTTATCCAATACTATGCTATCCCCAAGGTCGTAAGTCATATATTATAATAGTCATGCTAAACGTCTGCCGACGATTCAAAATAAGCTGCTCTTATCTTTGTCCAGTCACTAACCTTCTACCAGCGTGCTATGCCGTGCCAGGCCTCTGAAAGCATATGCAAGAGACAGCTACAGCATAGCCCTGACATAGGCAGTTTCCATTATGACATCACAGCATGACCTCACACACCCCACCAGACCGGCTAAGACTGGTTATTTCTGGTTTGAGGCCCTTGTCTTTTACATGACTGACCTAAGGGAAATGTGATTTCACTTATCATTTAAAATTATTACATGAGATAAATTTTATTACTGCCATTTGCCGGCAGTTTGGCTCACTTAGTGGCATCTGATATTGTGATGTATATTTTATATTTTACAAATAGGGCCTGATTCAGGTTGGATCGCAATCGCAATAAGCGATCCAACGGTAAAAATTGCTAAGAGGATGCGGGATCCTGCGCAGGGCCCATCCTGCGCATGCGCCTGCATTTTCTACGGCGCCCCACAGAAAATGCGACTGCTTCTGCCTGTCTATGAGGCAGAGACGGTCGCGGGAGTGGGGGTTGGGAGGGAGGCAACGCTCCATTTCAAAGATGGGGACGGAGCATTGCGGGGACGAGACTTCAAAACAGGGGCGGCAACGGAGAAACAGGGGTGTAGTCGGGGCAGCTGCATGACATCACACGCAGCCGATGCTATCACAAAAATGGCTGCAGGTCTCATGCGGGCGCCTAACATGTGGGGCATACTAGTCGTGTGCTGGGCGTCCCCCCGCATGTCAGAGAATCTGATCATAAATGTGCTAAATTTAGCACCTCTAGGATCAGGTCTGAATCACCCCATGGAACAAAAAAAAGGCCCAAATTATGTGATTTTAGTTTTGTTTGTCAATTGTTGAAAACAAAAAACAAAAACCAGTCACGGCAGTTTGGCAAAAACCAAATACAAAGCCGGATGACGAATCAGGGCCAATTCCAAATCCAGCAAAAATGGTCCTGTGCACATCTCTAGCAATATTCTAATATCACATTGAGTTTGCTAGCATGGTATGCCTAGGGATGTGCTGATATGAGACATTCCCTTTAACTCCTGTTTTATTGAGTTTAATAAATTATTCCTGTAGATTAGCTGGTCATTCAAAACTTGGGATCAGTGCTACCATATGTTCCCTACTGGTCTGCACATGTGCACTGATGTTGCTTGCTAACTGGTAGCTGCATCAGAAGTTGTTGCATTCCACAGGAGGAGCTAGCTGCTTATATCCAGTTTTGCGTTCCACATGGCACAGTTCGGGAGCACCAGTGCCACATTTTACACATGGTACCCTGAGGTTACCGGCAGAGAGGTGCATCTCTGCCTGACCGATTACGTGACTTAAGTGTTGAACAGTGTAATGTTTTTTTGTTGCGCTTTAACCTTTGGGACCTTGTGTTAATATTGTTGCTATAGGATGTGATACCACTACCAGGCAGGCCATGTGGTCCAAATTAAACTACTACATGTAGTTTGCTGTCTGTTTGTACATTATTCTGTTGGTATAAACATACTTGCCTATGCTCCATCATTCTGCAGAAGACTCCCCGAAATAGAAGCAATCTCCCTAACTCCCTGAATAGTCCAGCAATCTCACTGATTGCACCTTAACCCCTGATGGGGGGTAAGGTAGAGAATAGAATAACAGTCGGTAAGAGTAATTCTAGAAATGCACTTGTAAATAATGGTAAGTTAACATTAAAGCAAAAGGGCAAAGGAAATATTAACATAAAATGTATGCTTGCGAATGCAAGAAGCCTATCAGGTAAAATGGGGGAATTGGAATGGCATGTATCAAAAAATCAGTATGATATTATAGGTATTACGGAAACATGGTGGGACGACTCTCACGACTGGGTTACTAATTTGGAGGGATATTCACTTTTCAGGAGGGACAGGGCTACCAAAAGGAGAGGAGGGGTATGTCTCTATGTAAAACCATCTCTAAAACCAAACTTAATAAAGGTTGAGTCTCCCTTATCCAAAATGCTTGGGACCAGAGGTATTTTGGATATCGGATTTTTCCGTATATTGGAATAATTGCATACCATAATGAGATATCATGGTGACGGGACCTAAATCTAAGCACAGAATGCATTTATGTTACATATACACCTTATACACACAGCCTGAAGGTAATTTTAGCCAATATATTTTATAACTTTGTGCATTAAACAAAGTGTGTGTACATTCACACAATTCATTTATGTTTCATATACACCTTATACACACAGCCTGAGGGTCATTCAATACAATATTTTTAATAACTTTGTGTATTAAACAAAGTTTGTGTACATTGAGCCATCAAAAAACAAATGTTTCACAATCTCACTCTCATTTAAAAAAAGTCCGTATTTCGGAATATTCCGTATTTCGGAATATTTGGATATGGGATACTCAACCTGTATATGTTATTTACGAGGGGACTGGTGATAATGTGGAATCACTATGGGTTGAGATCACTAGTGGGGGCACTGAAATAAAGAAACTAGTCATTGGCACGTGCTACAAGCAACCAGATATTAGCATACGTGACGAGGAATTACTCTCACAGCAAATTGAGAAAGCTGCGGGAATGGGGGATATCCTAGTGTTAAGGGATTTTTAACTATCCGGGTATAAACTGGAGTAACGATTCATGTGTAAAAATTAGGAGCAGCAGGATATCTAAACACATTAAAGGATCAATACTTGTCTCAATTAGTCGAGGACCCAACCAGAGGTAATAATGTTCTGGACCAAGTTATTACCAATAATGTGGACATTATATCAAACACTAGGCGATTAATCGCGCCCTACGGGCGCTCTTCACACCGTCGTTAGGGGCTTCGCCCCGTTAACCTCTGCACGGCTTTGCCGCGGGTGGGGGAGGGGGCAGTTAGCCGGGGTGGTGCGGTTGGGGGTGGGTGGGTGTGAGGGTGCTATGGTTGCAGGGGCGGGTGGGGGTGGTGCTGCAGGTAGGGGAGGGGTGGGGGTGCGGGAGCAGGGGTGCTGTGCGTAGTTTAGGGTCAGGGTGCCATGGGTGGGGAGTTGGGAGCAGGGGTGACGTGGGTTTGGGAGGGCTGTGGGAGAAGCTGGTGTGGGAGTGCCGTGGGTAGGGGAGGGGGGGTTTCTGGGCATGCGGGCGTTGTGCCATGAGTGGGGGACAGGTGTGGGGGGGCAGTGGTGGTGCGGATGGGGGGTGGAAGGTGGCTGCGGGGGTTCTGAGGGTTGGGGGTGTGGCGTGGGTGGGGAAGGGGGTGCAGGAGCAGGGGTGTGGCGGATGGGAGAGGGGTGGGTGCAGGAAGGGCAGATGCGGTGGTGGTGCGGGTGGAGTGGAGGATGCAGGGGTGTAGCGGGGGGAGAGGTGGGTATGGGGGTGGAGTAGGGGGGTGCCACGGGTGGGGGAGGGGGCGGTTTGCCGGTGTGGTGGGTTTGAGGGTGCCACGGTTGCAGGGGCGGGTGCTACAGGTAGGGGAGGGGTGGGGGTGCGGGACAGGGGTGCTGTGCGTAGGAGAGGGGCGGGGGTGCCATGGGTGGGGGGTTGGGAGCAGGGGTGATGTGGGTGTGGGAGAAGCTGGTGTGGGAGTGCCGTGGATGGGGGAGGGGGCGTGGTGCCATGGGTGGGGGCTGGAGCAGTGGTGGTGCAGTTGGGTGGTGGGAGGCAGCTGCTGGGGTTCCGAGGGTTGGGGGGGGGGTGCAGGTGGGGGAGGGGGGGGTGCAGGAGGGGCAGATGCGGTGGTGGTGCGGGTTGGGTGAAGGGTGCAGCGGGGGGGAGAGGGGTATGGGGGAGGGGTGCTGCAGGTGAGGGAGCTACGGGTGGGGGCGGGAGTGCCGCGGGTGGGAGCGGATGTGGGGGATGCGTTGGGTGCCGCAGGGGGTGGCAGCGGGTGTTGGTGCTGTGGGTGGGGGAGGGGGCAGAGTGCCACGGGTGGTGCGGGTGTTGGTGCTGCGGGTGGGGGAGGGGGCAGAGTGCCGCGGGTAGGTGGCGCGGGTGTTGGTGCTGCGGGTGGGGGAGAGGGTGGGTATGGGGTAGGGTTGCAGTGGGTGGGGGTGGGGCGGGGGGTGCTGCAGGTGTGGGAGCTACGGGTGGGAGTGCCGCGGGTGGGAGCGAATGTGGGGGATGCGTTGGGTGCCGCAGGGGGGGGCAGTGGGTGTTGGTGCTGTGGGTGGGGGAGGGGGCAGAGTGCCACGGGTGTTGGTGCTGTGGGTGGGGCAGTGCCACGGGTGGTGGGTGGATGCGGTGGGGTGCCGCGGGTGTTGGTGCAGCGGGTGGGGGAGAGGGTGGGAGTGCCGCGGGTGGGGGGCGAATGCGGTTGGTTGCCGCGGGTGTTGGTGCTACGGGTTGGGGGCGGGAGTTCCGCGGGTGGGTGGCGCGGGTGTTTGTGCTCTGGGTGGGGGAGGGGACGGGAGTGCCGCGGGTGGGAGCGGATGTGGGGGATGCGTTGGGTGCCGCTGGGGGGGGCAGAGTGTCACGGGTGGCGCGGGTGTTGGTGCTGCGGGTGGGGGAGAGGTGGGAGTGCAGCGGGTGGGGGGCGAATGCGGTTGGTTACCGCGGGTGTTTGTGCTACGGGTGGGGGAGGGGGTGGGAGTTCTGCGGGTGGGTGGCGCGGGTGTTTGTGCTCTGGGTGGGGGAGGGGACGGGAGTGCCGCGGGTGGTGCGGGTGTTGGTGCAGCGGGTGGGGGAGGGGGGGGAGTGCCACGGGCGGTGGGTGGATGCGGTGGGTGCCGCGGGTGTTGGTGCTGCAGGTGGGGGAGGGGGGGAGTGCCACGGGTGGTGGGTGGATGCGGTAGGTGCCGCGGGTGTTGGTGCTGCGGGTGGGGGAGAGGGTGGGAGTGCTGCGGGTGGGGTGCGAATGCGGTTGGTTGCCGCGGGTGTTGGTGCTACGGGTTGGGGGAGAGGGCGGGAGTTCCACGGGTGGGTGGCGCGGGTGTTTGTGCGCTGGGTGGGGGAGGGGACGGGAGTGCCGCGGGTGGTGCGCGTGTTGGTGCAGCGGGTGGGGGAGGGGGGGGAGTGCCACGGGTGGTGGGTGGATGCGGTGGGTGCCGCGGGTGTTGGTGCTGCGGGTGGTGGGTGCTGCGGGTAGGTGGCGCGGGTGTTGGTGCTGCGGGTGGGGGAGAGGGTGGGAGTGCAGCGGGTGGGGGGCGAATGCGGTTGGTTACCGCGGGTGTTGGTGCTACGGGTTGGGGGCGGGAGTTCCGCGGGTGGGTGGCGCGGGTGTTTGTGCTCTGGGTGGGGGAGGGGACGGGAGTGCCGCGGGTGTTGGTGCAGCGGGTGGGGGTGGGGGGGGTGCCACGGGTGGTGGGTGGATGCGGTGGGTGCCGCGGGTGTTGGTGCTGCGGGTGGGGGAGGGGGTGGAGTGCCACGGGTGGTGGGTGGATGCGGTGGGTGCCGCGGGTAGGTGGCGCGGGTGTTGGTGCTGCGGGTGGGGGAGAGGGTGGGACTGCCGCGGGTGGGGGGCGAATGCAGATGGTTACCGCGGGTGTTGGTGCTGTGGGTGGGGGAGGGGGTAGAGTGCCACAGGTGGTGCGGGTGTTGGTGCTGCGGGTGGGGGAGGGGGTGGAGTGCCACGGGTGGTGGGTGGATGCGGTGGGTGCCGCGGGTAGGTGGCGCGGGTGTTGGTGCTGCGGGTAAGGGAGAGGGTGGGTATGGGGGAGGGGCAGGGTTGCAGCAGGTGGGGGAGGGGCGGGGGGTGCTGCAGGTGTGGGAGCTACGGGTGGGAGTGCCACGGGTGGGAGCGGATGTGGGGGATGCGTTGGGTGCTGCTGGGGGGGGGGGGCAGTGGGTGTGGGTGCTGTGGGTGGGGGAGGGGGCAGAGTGCCACGGGTGGTGCGGGTGTTGGTGCTGTGGGTGGGGGAGTGCCACGGGTGGTGGGTGGATGCGGTGGGTGCCGCGGGTGTTGGTGCTGCGGGTGGGGGAGAGGGTGGGAGTGCCGCGGGTGGGGGGCGAATGCGGTTGGTTGCCGCTGGTGTTGGTGCTACGGGTTGGGGGAGGGGGCGGGAGTTCTGCGGGTAGGTGGCGCGGGTGTTTGTACTCTGGGTGGGGGAGGGGACGGGAGTGCCGCGGGTGGTGCGGGTGTTGGTGCAGCGGGTGGGGGAGGGGGGGGAGTGCCACGGGTGGTGGGTGGATGCGGTAGGTGCCGCGGGTGTTGGTGCTGCGGGTGGGGGAGGGGGGGGAGTGCCACGGGTGGTGGGTGGATGCGGTGGGTGTCGCGGGTGTTGGAGCTGCGGGTGGGGGAGAGGGTGGGAGTGCCGCGGGTGGGGGGCGGATGCGGTTGGTTGCCGCGGGTGTTGGTGCTACGGGTTGGGGGAGTGGGCGGGAGTTCCGCGGGTGTTTGTGCTCTGGGTGGGGGAGGGGACGGGAGTGCCGCGGGTGGTGCACGTGTTGGTGCAGCGGGTGGGGGAGGGGGGAGAGTGCCACGGGTGGTGGGTGGATGCGGTGGGTGCCGCGGGTGTTGGTGCTGCGGGTGGGGGAGTGCCACGGGTGGTGGGTGGATGCGGTGGGTGCTGCGGGTAGGTGGCGCGGGTGTTGGTGCTGCGGGTGGGGGAGAGGGTGGGAGTGCAGCGGGTGGGGGGCGAATGCGGTTGGTTACCGTGGGTGTTGGTGCTACGGGTGGGGGAGGGGGCGGGAGTTCTGCGTGTGGGTGGCGCGGGTGTTTGTGCTCTGGGTGGGGGAGGGGACGGGAGTGCCGCGGGTGGTGCGCGTGTTGGTGCAGCGGGTGGGGAAGGGGGGGGGAGTGCCACGGGTGGTGGGTGGATGCGGTGGGTGCCGCGGGTGTTGGTGCTGCGGGTGGGGGAGGGGGTGGAGTGCCACGGGTGGTGGGTGGGTGCTGCGGGTAGGTGGCGCGGGTGTTGGTGCTGCGGGTGGGGGAGAGGGTGGGAGTGCAGCGGGTGGGGGGCGAATGCGGTTGGTTACCGCGGGTGTTGGTGCTACGGGTGGGGGAGGGGGCGGGAGTTCTGCGGGTGGGTGGCGCGGGTGTTTGTGCTCTGGGTGGGGGAGGGGACGGGAGTGCCGCGGGTGGTGTGGGTGTTGGTGCAGCGGGTGGGGGAGGGGGGGAGAGTGCCACGGGTGGTGGGTGGATGCGGTGGGTGCCGCAGGTGTTGGTGCTGTGGGTGGGGGAGGGGGGGGAGTGCCACGGGTGGTGGGTGGATGCGGTTGGTTACCGCGGGTGTTGGTGCTATGGGTGGGGAAGGGGGCGGGAGTTCCGCGGGTGGGTTGCATGGGTGTTTGTGCTCTGGGTGGGAGAGGGGACGGGAGTGCCGCGGGTGGTGGGTGGAGACGGTGGGTGTTTGTGCTACGGGTGGGGGAGGGGGCAGGAGCAGTGGCGCCACAACGTGGGTGCGGGGAGTGCGGCCCGCACCCGGGTGTTACCCTCTGAGGGGTGACACCAAAGTGCCGGCTCCTGTCACAGCGCAGAAGCCAGCACTGCAGATTCAGCAGTGTCCCCCGAACCACAACGTGCCGAAAACGGGGGTCGGGACGTGAAGCCACGCCCCCTTTTCGCCCGCGACCGCAGCGGGTGTTAGAAAAGTGAAGACTGGGCGGGAGTGCTGCGGATGTTGGTGCTGCGGGAGGGGGAGGGAGTGCCGCGGGAGGGGGGCAGATGCGGGTGGTGCCGCGGGCGGGAGGGAGGGGGGGGGGGGCGAGTCACTGTTAAGCATGTCTCCCTGACTCAGTGGCAGCCGCAAGACTGTGAGCTGCGGTGTCACCACTCACCAGGGGCAGTACGGGGAGAAGGGAGACAGGGGACTGGGCGGAGATCGGGAGGGGACTGGGCGGAGAGAGGGAGGGGACTGTTCCTGGCCAGATCTGTGCCTGTGACTCCGCCCAGCGTTACGGCCAGCACAGAGTCACAGACTTGGGCAAATATATAGGAGATTACAGTTGGGGAGACCTTGGGAAACAGTGATCACTATATGATCACATTCAGCATCAGTTTCAAGAAACATAGCTATAAGGAATCAACAAAAACATTCAACTTTAGAAAAGCTAACTTCAATATGCTAAACGACATTGACTGGGAAGTTTTGTAAAGACACATCGGAAATGTGGGATGCTTTAAAAGGGTTGCTTGATAGCAATATTCACAAATTCATACCCTTGGGCAGTAAACGCAGGAGTACTAGACTCAAATCAATGTCGCTTAATAAGGATGTCAAAGAAGCAATGGCTAAAAAGAGGTGTTCTTTTAAAGCATTTAAAACTTATGGAGGGGAGGAGTCATTCCAGTATTACAAAGAATGCAATAAAAGATGCAAAAAAGTAATAAGGGCAGCTACAATTGTAAACGAAAAACAAATTGCTATAGAGAGTAAAGCCAATCCCAAAGAGTTTTATAAATACATAAACATTAAAGGGTTAAAAAAATTAGAACATAGGCCCATTAAAAGATGAACTGTGAGCCTTGGAAACGATGACAAAATAAAAGTGTATATACTGAACAGCTTTTTTTCACCAGGGAGGATCAGACGGTGTTAGTAGTGCATAACGACCGTGAAGGTAATGATTCTTGGCTAGATGCTTGTTTAAGTGAGGAAATAGTCCTGGAGAGACTAAGCAACATAAAGATTAATAAATCACCGGGACCAAATGGTTTTCATCTGAGGGTTATTATGCAGCTTAAGGCACAGCTTGCAAGACCCTTATACTTGATTTTCTATACTTCCATTAAATCGGGTATGGTACCGATGGATTGGCGTATAGCTGAGGTAGTGCCATTATTTAAAAAGGTTTCTAAAAATCATCCTGGGAACTATAGACCAGTTAGTTTAACCTCTATAGTGGGTAAAATATTGGAAGGAAATTTGAGGGATAGCATAGAGGATTATCTGCAGAATACTAAGTTTATTAGCAGGAGTTAGCATGGGTTTGTGAGGGACAGATCATGTCAAACTAACTTAATTAGCTTCTATGACGAAGTGAGCGATAATCTTAACCAGGGAAAAGCAGTGGATGTGGTCTATTTAGATTTTGCAAAAGCCTTCAATACAGTGCCTCACAAGAGACTGATCATCAAATTAAGGGAACTTAGCCTAGGATACACTGTTTGTACAAGGATAGGTAATTGGCTGGATAACAGGGTACAACGAGTAGTGGTCAATGAGATGTTCTCCAGCTGGGCACTAGTAGTCAGCAATATACCACAAGGGTCCATATTTGGTCCGCTACTGTTCAATATATGTATTAATGACCTAGGAATAGGCCTGGGAAGCATAGTATCAATCTTTGCAGATGATACTAAACTGTGTAAGGTAATTAATTCAGAAATAGATGTGGAGTCTCTACAGAATGACTTATTTAAACTTGAATTCTGGGTGTCTAAAAGGGGAATGAGGTTCAATATTGAAAAATGCAAAGCTATGCATTTTGGGATTAAAAACAAACTTGCATCCTATTCACTTAATGGGGAAAATATAGGGGTATCAGTAGTGGAAAAAGATTTGGGGGTCCTCATATATAATACACTCAATAACAGTACACAGTGTCAAAATGCAGTGAAGAAGACAAGTAAAGTCCTTGCTTGCATAAAACGGGGTATTGAGACCAGGGACGAGGATGTAATCATGCCGCTGTACAAATCATTGGTACGTCCGCACCTAGAATATTGTGTTCAATTTTTGGCACCATATTATAAAAAAGATATTGCGGAACTCGAAAGTCTTCAAATGCGTGCTACTAAACTGATTAAAGGGTTAGAGACACTGGAGTACGAGGAAAGGCTAACTATGTTAAATATGTATACTCTAGAAAAGAGGCGTCTAAGAGGAGATATTATTAATATCTTCAAATATGTAAAGGGTCATTACAAGGAGTTAGCAGGGGATTTGTTTATTAATAGAACTCTGTATAGGACACGTGGACACTCACTGAGGTTAGAGGAGAGAAAATTCCGTACAAAACGCAGGAAGGGGTTCTTCACGGTAAGGGCAATAAAGATTTGGAACTCCCTGCCGGAGAAGGTAATAATGGCGGACTCTGTAAATGCATTCAAAATCAGATTGGACAGCTTTCTAGCTGAAAAAAAAGTATCCAAGGCTACAGCATTTAATATATTGGCATTAGTATCTGGGAGTTGTACGAAATATAGTTGACAATTGGTACGAAACCATTATTTCAACTGGTGCATTATAATGTGCACAGCTAAACACAGAATACAGGTTGAACCCAATAGGCATTTCACCTCTTTTCAACCTCAACAACTATGTTACTATGTTAACCCCATTGTGCAGCTGTTACATTATTGGGGGGGGGGGAAATAAATCACAGATACATACATTCAAATGGGAACATCAGTGCCATTTCCCTGTATTGGTTATAAGTAGTGATATGCACCAGAAATGTTTGGGGTTTTGGTTTTCGATTCGGTTCCGCGGCCGTGTTTTGGATTCGGACGCGTTTTGGCAAAACTTCCCTTAAAAATTTTTGTCGGATTCGGGTGTGTTTTGGATTCGAGTGGGTTTTTTTTTTAAAAAACCCTCAAAAACAGCTTAAATCATAGAATTTGGGGGTAATTTGGATCCAATAGTATTATTAACCTCAATAACCATAATTTCCACTAATTTCCAGTCTATTCTGAACACCTCACACCTCACAATATTATTTTTAGTCCTAAAATTTGCACAGAGGTCGCTGGATGACTAAGCTAAGCGACCCAAGTGGCAGGCACAAATACCTGGCCCATTTAGGAGTGGCACTGCAGTGTCAGACATGATGGCACTTAAAAAAATTGGCACCAAACAGCACATGATGCAGAGAAAAAGAGCTGCACTGTGGACGCTGGATGGCAAAGCTAAGCGACACAAACACCTCAATATCACAGGAATTATTTTTGTTCTAATCAATGCTATTATTGGTCCAAATCACTGGAAGAAAATGACAAAATCACTGGAATTATTTGTTCTAATCAATGGTATTATTGGTCCAAATCACTGGAATAAAATGACAAAATCACTGGAATTAAATGGCAGTAATGTCGGGAATTATTTCAAATGGCAGTACCACTGGACATATACAGAAGTGTCAGACAGGATGGCACTTAAAAAAATAGTCCCCAAACAGCACATGATGCAAAGAAAAGAGAGAAAGAGGTGCACTGTGGTCGCTGGATGACTAAGCTAAGCAACACAAATACCTCAATATCACAGGAATTATTTGTTCTAATCAATGGTATTATTGGTCCAAATCACTGGAAGAAAATGACAAAATCACAGGAATTATTCATTCTAATCAATGGTATTATTGGTCCAAATCACTGGAAGAAAATGACAAAATCACAGGTATTATTTGTTCTAATCAATGGTATTACTGGTCCAAATCACTGGAAGAAAATGACAAAATCACAGAAATAATTCATTCTAATCAATGGTATTATTTATTGGTCCAAATCACTGGAAGAAAATGACAAAATTACTGGAATTATTTGGCAAGATTACTGTAATTAATAATTATAAATCACTGATGTTAATTGGTAAAATCTCGCTATCGCCTGCCTAGTGAAGTGGAATCTAGATGGGATTTTGTACCAGGGACACAATAACTTCATCAATTGTCTAAATCCAAATGCACTAATAGCGGAAAGCGGGCGCACGTCTAACAGTACACTGATTATACTGAGAACTGATTATACTGATCACTGATGATACTACGGAGAACTGACACTGAGCAGCGAGAACAGCACTGGACTATTGTACTGTAGTATACTGGTCACCACAATGCAGCACTGACACTGATCACAGATATTAAGCACTGATCAGGATACTAGAAGTGACATGGTGCAGCAAGATAACGCTATGGCCTACTGTACCGTACTACTATATACTGGTGGTCACCACAATGCAGCACTGTACTACTATATAGTGGTCCCCACAATGCAGCACAGATATTGAGCACTGATCTGGAGAATAGAACTGAGTCTGACACGGAGCTGCAAGATACAGAAATGGACAACTGTACTGTACTGCTATATACTGGTGGACACCACAATGCAGCACTGTACTACTATATACTAGTCCCCAAAATGCAGCAAAGATATTGAGCACTAATCTGGAGAATAGAACTGAGTCTGACACGGAGCTGCAAGATAAAGCAATGGCCTACTGTACTGTACTACTATATACTGGTGGTCACCAGAATGCAGCACTGTACTACTATATACTGGTCCCCACAATGCAGTAGAGATGAGCGCCGGAAATTTTTCGGGTTTTGTGTTTTGGTTTTGGGTTCGGTTCCGCGGCCGTGTTTTGGGTTCGACCGCGTTTTGGCAAAACCTAACCGAATTTTTTTTGTCGGATTCGGGTGTGTTTTGGATTCGGGTGTTTTTTTCCAAAAAAACTAAAAAACAGCTTAAATCATAGAATTTGGGGGTCATTTTGATCCCAAAGTATTATTAACCTCAAAAACCATCATTTCCACTCATTTTCAGTCTATTCTGAATACCTCACACCTCACAATATTATTTTTAGTCCTAAAATTTGCACCGAGGTCGCTGGATGACTAAGCTAAGCGACCCTAGTGGCCGACACAAACACCTGGCCCATCTAGGAGTGGCACTGCAGTGTCACGCAGGATGTCCCTTCCAAAAAACCCTCCCCAAACAGCACATGACGCAAAGAAAAAAAGAGGCGCAATGAGGTAGCTGTGTGAGTAAGATAAGCGACCCTAGTGGCCGACACAAACACCGGGCCCATCTAGGAGTGGCACTGCAGTGTCACGCAGGATGTCCCTTCCAAAAAACCCTCCCCAAACAGCACATGACGCAAAGAAAAAAAGAGGCGCAATGAGGTAGCTGTGTGAGTAAGATAAGCGACCCTAGTGGCCGACACAAACACCGGGCCCATCTAGGAGTGGCACTGCAGTGTCACGCAGGATGTCCCTTCCAAAAAACCCTCCCCAAACAGCACATGACGCAAAGAAAAAAAGAGGCGCAATGAGGTAGCTGTGTGAGTAAGATAAGCGACCCTAGTGGCCGACACAAACACCGGGCCCATCTAGGAGTGGCACTGCAGTGTCACGCAGGATGTCCCTTCCAAAAAACCCTCCCCAAACAGCACATGACGCAAAGAAAAAAAGAGGCGCAATGAGGTAGCTGTGTGAGTAAGATAAGCGACCCTAGTGGCCGACACAAACACCGGGCCCATCTAGGAGTGGCACTGCAGTGTCACGCAGGATGGCCCTTCCAAAAAACACTCCCCAAACAGCACATGACGCAAAGAAAAATTAAAGAAAAAAGAGGTGCAAGATGGAATTGTCCTTGGGCCCTCCCACCCACCCTTATGTTGTATAAACAGGACATGCACACTTTAACCAACCCATCATTTCAGTGACAGGGTCTGCCACACGACTGTGACTGATATGACGGGTTGGTTTGGACCCCCACCAAAAAAGAAGCAATTAATCTCTCCTTGCACAAACTGGCTCTACAGAGGCAAGATGTCCACCTCATCATCATCCTCCGATATATCACCGTGTACATCCCCCTCCTCACAGATTATCAATTCGTCCCCACTGGAATCCACCATCTCAGCTCCCTGTGTACTTTGTGGAGGCAATTGCTACTGGTCAATGTCTCCGCGGAGGAATTGATTATAATTCATTTTAATGAACATCATCTTCTCCACATTTTCTGGATGTAACCTCGTACGCCGATTGCTGACAAGGTGAGCGGCGGCACTAAACACTCTTTCGGAGTACACACTTGTGGGAGGGCAACTTAGGTAGAATAAAGCCAGTTTGTGCAAGGGCCTCCAAATTGCCTCTTTTTCCTGCCAGTATAAGTACGGACTGTGTGACGTGCCTACTTGGATGCGGTCACTCATATAATCCTCCACCATTCTTTCAATGTTGAGAGAATCATATGCAGTGACAGTAGACGACATGTCCGTAATCGTTGTCAGGTCCTTCAGTCCGGACCAGATGTCAGCATCAGCAGTCGCTCCAGACTGCCCTGCATCACCGCCAGCGGGTGGGCTCGGAATTCTGAGCCTTTTCCTCGCACCCCCAGTTGCGGGAGAATGTGAAGGAGGAGATGTTGACAGGTCGCGTTCCGCTTGACTTGACAATTTTCTCACCAGCAGGTCTTTCAACCCCAGCAGACTTGTGTCTGCCGGAAAGAGAGATCCAAGGTAGGCTTTAAATCTAGGATCGAGCACGGTGGCCAAAATGTAGTGCTCTGATTTCAACAGATTGACCACCCGTGAATCCTTGTTAAGCGAATTAAGGGCTCCATCCACAAGTCCCACATGCCTAGCGGAATCGCTCCGTGTTAGCTCCTCCTTCAATGTCTCCAGCTTCTTCTGCAAAAGCCTGATGAGGGGAATGACCTGACTCAGGCTGGCAGTGTCTGAACTGACTTCACGTGTGGCAAGTTCAAAGGGCATCAGAACCTTGCACAACGTTGAAATCATTCTCCACTGCGCTTGAGACAGGTGCATTCCACCTCCTATATCGTGCTCAATTGTATAGGCTTGAATGGCCTTTTGCTGCTCCTCCAACCTCTGAAGCATATAGAGGGTTGAATTCCACCTCGTTACCACTTCTTGCTTCAGATGATGGCAGGGCAGGTTCAGTAGTTTTTGGTGGTGCTCCAGTCTTCTGTACGTGGTGCCTGTACGCCGAAAGTGTCCCGCAATTCTTCTGGCCACCGACAGCATCTCTTGCACGCCCCTGTCGTTTTTTAAAAAATTCTGCACCACCAAATTCAAGGTATGTGCAAAACATGGGACGTGCTGGAATTTGCCCATATTTAATGCACACACAATATTGCTGGCGTTGTCCGATGCCACAAATCCACAGGAGAGTCCAATTGGGGTAAGCCATTCCGCGATGATCTTCCTCAGTTGCCGTAAGAGGTTTTCAGCTGTGTGCGTATTCTGGAAACCGGTGATACAAAGCGTAGCCTGCCTAGGAAAGAGTTGGCGTTTGCGAGATGCTGCTACTGGTGCCGCCGCTGCTGTTCTTGCGGCGGGAGTCCATACATCTACCCAGTGGGCTGTCACAGTCATATAGTCCTGACCCTGCCCTGCTCCACTTGTCCACATGTCCGTGGTTAAGTGGACATTGGGTACAACTGCATTTTTTAGGACACTGGTGAGTCTTTTTCTGACGTCCGTGTACATTCTCGGTATCGCCTGCCTAGAGAAGTGGAACCTAGATGGTATTTGGTAACGGGGGCACACTGCCTCAATAAATTGTCTAGTTCCCTGTGAACTAATGGCGGATACCGGACGCACGTCTAACACCAACATAGTTGTCAAGGCCTCAGTTATCCGCTTTGCAGCAGGATGACTGCTGTGATATTTCATCTTCCTCGCAAAGGACTGTTGAACAGTCAATTGCTTACTGGAAGTAGTACAAGTGGGCTTACGACTTCCCCTCTGGGATGACCATCGACTCCCAGCAGCAACAACAGCAGCGCCAGCAGCAGTAGGCGTTACACGCAAGGATGCATCGGAGGAATCCCAGGCAGGAGAGGACTCGTCAGAATTGCCAGTGACATGGCCTGCAGGACTATTGGCATTCCTGGGGAAGGAGGAAATTGACACTGAGGGAGTTGGTGGGGTGGTTTGCGTGAGCTTGGTTACAAGAGGAAGGGATTTACTGGTCAGTGGACTGCTTCCGCTGTCGCCCAAAGTTTTTGAACTTGTCACTGACTTATTATGAATGCGCTGCAGGTGACGTATAAGGGAGGATGTTCCGAGGTGGTTAACGTCCTTACCCCTACTTATTACAGCTTGACAAAGGCAACACACGGCTTGACACCTGTTGTCCGCATTTCTGTTGAAATACTTCCACACCGAAGAGCTGATTTTTTTGGTATTTTCACCAGGCATGTCAGTGGCCATATTCCTCCCCCGGACAACAGGTGTCTCCCCGGGTGCCTGACTTAAACAAACCACCTCACCATCAGAATCCTCCTGGTCAATTTCCTCCCCAGCGCCAGCAACACCCATATCCTCCTCATCCTGGTGTACTTCAACACTGACATCTTCAATCTGACTATCAGGAACTGGACTGCGGGTGCTCCTTCCAGCACTTGCAGGGGGCGTGCAAATGGTGGAAGGCGCATGCTCTTCACGTCCAGTGTTGGGAAGGTCAGGCATCGCAACCGACACAATTGGACTCTCCTTGTGGATTTGGGATTTCGAAGAACGCACAGTTCTTTGCGGTGCTACTGCTTTTGCCAGCTTGAGTCTTTTCATTTTTCTAGCGAGAGGCTGAGTGCTTCCATCCTCATGTGAAGCTGAACCACTAGCCATGAACATAGGCCAGGGCCTCAGCCGTTCCTTGCCACTCCGTGTCGTAAATGGCATATTGGCAAGTTTACGCTTCTCCTCCGACAATTTTCTTTTAGGTTTTGGAGTCCTTTTTTTTTACTGATATTTGGTGTTTTGGATTTGACATGCTCTGTACTATGACATTGGGCATCGGCCTTGGCAGATGACGTTGCTGGCATTTCATCGTCTCGGCCATGACTAGTGGCAGCAGCTTCAGCACGAGGTGGAAGTGGATCTTGATCTTTCCCTAATTTTGGAACCTCAACATTTTTGTTCTCCATATTTTAATAGGCACAACTAAAAGGCACCTCAGGTAAACAATCGAGATGGATGGATACTAGTATACAATTATGGATGGACTGCCGAGTGCCGACACAGAGGTAGCTACAGCCGTGGACTACTGTACTGTGTCTGCTGCTAATATAGACTGGTTGATAATGAGATGTAGTATGTATAAAGAAGAAAGAAAGAAAAAACCACGGGTAGGTGGTATACAATTATGGATGGACTGCCGAGTGCCGACACAGAGGTAGCTACAGCCGTGGACTACCGTACTGTGTCTGCTGCTAATATAGACTGGTTGATAATGAGATGTAGTATGTATAAAGAAGAAAGAAAAAAAAAACCACGGGTAGGTGGTATACAATTATGGATGGACTGCCGAGTGCCGACACAGAGGTAGCTACAGCCGTGGACTACCGTACTGTGTCTGCTGCTAATATAGACTGGATGATAATGAGATGTAGTATGTATAAAGAAGAAAGAAAAAAAAGCCACGGGTAGGTGGTATACAATTATGGATGGACTGCCGAGTGCCGACACAGAGGTAGCTACAGCCGTGGACTACCGTACTGTGTCTGCTGCTAATATAGACTGGATGATAATGAGATGTAGTATGTATAAAGAAGAAAGAAAAAAAAACCACGGGTAGGTGGTATACAATTATGGATGGACTGCCGAGTGCCGACACAGAGGTAGCTACAGCCGTGGACTACCGTACTGTGTCTGCTGCTAATATAGACTGGATGATAATGAGATGTAGTATGTATAAAGAAGAAAGAAAAAAAAAACCACGGGTAGGTGGTATACAATTATGGATGGACTGCCGAGTGCCGACACAGAGGTAGCTACAGCCGTGGACTACCGTACTGTGTCTGCTGCTAATATAGACTGGTTGATAATGAGATGCAGTATGTATAAAGAAGAAAGAAAAAAAAAAACACGGGTAGGTGGTATACAATTATGGATGGACTGCCGAGTGCCGACACAGAGGTAGCTACAGCCGTGGACTACCGTACTGTGTCTGCTGCTAATATAGACTGGATGATAATGAGATGTAGTATGTATAAAGAAGAAAGAAAAAAAAAACCACGGGTAGGTGGTGGTATACAATTATGGATGGACTGCCGAGTGCCGACACAGAGATAGCTACAGCCGTGGACTACCGTACTGTACTGTGTCTGCTGCTAATATATACTGGATGATAATGAGATGTAGTATGTATAAAGAAGAAAGAAAAAAAAAACCACGGGTAGGTGGTATACAATTATGGATGGACTGCCGAGTGCCGACACAGAGGTAGCTACAGCCGTGAACTACCGTACTGTGTCTGCTGCTAGTATAGACTGGATGATAAATAATGATATAAAAAATATATATGTATCACTACTGCAGCCGGACAGGTATATATTATATAATGACGGACCTGCTGGACACTATTTTTTATAGAATAAAAAAACACCACACAAGTCACACGACGAGTGTTTAACTTTTTCAGGCAGACAATCACAATATACTGGTGGTCAGTGTGGTCAGGTCACTGGTCAGTCACACTGGCAGTGGCACTCTGGCAGCAAAAGTGTGCACTGTTTAATATGTACTCCTGGCTCCTGCTATAACCTATAACTGCTCCCCAGTCTCCCCCACAATTAAGCTGTGTGAGCACAGTCAGATATTATACATAGATGATGCAGCACACTGGGCTGAGCACAGATATGGTATGTGACTGAGTCACTGTGTATCGTTTTTTTCAGGCAGAGAACGGATTATATTAAATAATAATAAAACTGCACTGGTGGTCTCACTGGTCAGTCACTAGTATAACTAACTAACTACTATCAGCAAAATTCTGCACTCTCTGAGTACTCCTCCTAAGCTCCAGTAAATGAAGTGTCTCACTCTCACTCTCCTATCTATTTCTAAACGGAGAGGACGCCAGCCACGTCCTCTCCCTATCAATCTCAATGCACGTGTGAAAATGGCGGCGACGCGCGGCTCCTTATATAGAATCCGAGTCTCGCGATAGAATCCGAGCCTCGCGAGAATCCGACAGCGTGATGATGACGTTCGGGCGCGCTCGGGTTAACCGAGCAAGGCGGGAAGATCCGAGTCGCTCGGACCCGTGTAAAAAAACATGAAGTTCGGGCGGGTTCGGATTCAGAGGAACCGAACCCGCTCATCTCTACAATGCAGTACAGATATTGAGCACTGATCTGGAGAATAGAACTGAGTCTGACACGGAGCTGCAAGATACAGCAATGGACAACTGTACTGTACTACTATATACTGGTGGTCACCACAATGCAGCACTGTACTGCTATCTACTGGTCCCCACAATGCAGCACAGATATTGAGCACTGATCCGGAGAATAGAACGGAGTCTGACACGGAGCTGCAAGATGCAGCAATGGACAACTGTACTGTACTACTATATACTGGTGGTCACCACAATGCAGCACTATACTACTATATACTGGTCCCCACAATGCAGCACACTGAGCACAGATATTGAGATTTTCAGACAGAGAACGTAGCCACGTCCTCTCCGCTCAATCGACAATGCACGAGTGAAAATGGCGGTGACACGCGGCTCTTTATATGGAATCCGAATCTCGCGAGAATCCGACAGCGGGATGATGACGTTTTCCTCCGTTCGGGTTTTGCGTGTTAGGCGGGAAAAATCGAGGCTGCCTCCGACCCGTGTAAACCACGTGAAGTTCGGGGGGGTTTGGAACTCGACGAACCGAACCCGCTCATTTCTAGCTATAAGACACAGTGCTCCCTATGGCTACATGCATTTTAAATAAAGTTTCTCGTGGCCACTTACAGTATATGGAACCTTTGTAAAGCACAATACACAAACGAATTCTGCAAAATATAAGAGTTTTTTCTTCAACAAGTAGATCTTACTAACTTTGGGGCTCATTTACATTTGGATGTACTGTAAGTAATTTTTATGACACGCCCCTCAGATGGAGCAGTACATGTCCGCGCTGATAGTTGTTACTTTCACATCTCCCTGAAATGCTTTTTCAAAAGTAGGCAAGTATGCTTTAAGTCGGGTTCTGTTGTATAACCTGGGCAGAGTCAAGGTCTGCAGAAGCATGACCGGAACACCAACTGTCAGTGCAGTGCTATACGCTGGAAGTCCAACTGCACTAAGTTAGTGTAATAATTCCACTCATACTGTATAGTCATTTTGGACAGGTTGGTATTGGGTGACCGGTGGTTGGGAGACTGGCGGTCACCATACTGACGCCGGGATTCCGTCTGTCAGATGGCCAGCAGGTGGGGTTTCGGCCAGCACAACAAAGACCCTTGCGGGCTCGTTGCGCTTGCCACAGGTTCTATCCCACTCTATGGGAATAGTCCCTGTTGCTCGGCATGCCAACTGGCGGGCTAGTCAGTGTTCATGATGCCAGCGCTGGTATTGTAACCGCATCCTTTTTGGACTTGAGGAGCCTGCACACTGCAAGCGTCTGGTTGTTCATTTATTGTTCCTCTCCCTGATGTTAGATCGAGACCATACATACCTCAGTCCTTTTCTAGGTCACTAAGCTATACAACAGTGAAAATGTGATATAAATTCATACAGTAGTTTTTGTGTGATGCCAGAACGTACAAACACAGTCTAAATTTCACTTTTTTTTTTCTCCATGGTCCATAAACAGTCCCTAGAAGTATAATTCTCAATAAAAAAATGTCTATGTACAGACACAACCCTTACAGTTTTATTATATGTATACATTTTTATTGTAGGGTGTCCCTATTTATCTTTGGCTATGTAAGGCTTTGTGTGAACCCAATTTCCACTGTTGTTATGTTGTTTATTACTGTTCCAGTGTTTCAATGAGAACCTCATTTAAGGACAAAATGATGAAAAAATCGGAGTAAATGTGTGAAAAGCACAAACATTATCCGATTGGTCTGATTCTGCATATGCTACAGCAGTGTTTTTCAAGCACTGTGCCGTGGCACACTAGTGTGCCCTGAGCAGTCTCCAGGTGTGTCGCCATAGAAGCACAGCCAGGCCCGTCAGTGTTTTGCCGCTACTGAGGCCCTGGAACGATCAATACTGGTGGTTTTAGTGGTTGCAGAGCCAGTTCTTATTTTGGACCCGGGCAGTGTTGGGCTCTTCTGGCTTTCTCAGATGTGGCTCAGGCATTACCTATGGAGAAGCTGCAACATGACATCATAGGACATGCAACTGCACCATGCATCACCATTATATTTGAATGTGCCTTGGCAATACTTAAATCTTGTTCAGTGTGCCGCGAGTTGTAAAGGGTTGAAAATCTCTGTGCTACAGTGTCGTCACCATGTTGTTATAAAAACGACAAAAGACGAGCATTGGTAGAGGGGCTGCTGGAGGGGCCTGGCAGAAGACCCAGTTTGCTACCCCTCCCCAGTATGCCTGTGCTGTAGCCAGTGGCAGTGGCGCCGTCTTCATGGTGATCTCTTCGGGAAGATGGCACTGCACATAGAAAGCAAAGACTCTGGCACTGCTCCTGATTGGCTGCTGGTCCGTGAACACGGACCGGCACCTGATTTAAGATACCCGTGCCATCGCCGGAGACCGGACTCGGGAGCAAGAGAGGTGTGCGCTGTGCTCTCCTGCCCTCGCTGCAAGCAAGGTGGTTGGGCCGCAAAGGACCCCTGCCCGCGGGCCACAAAAGGATGCGGTAGGAGCTGCGAGTTTGACACCCCTGCCCTAGAGTTTCAGAATTTCTGTCACGGCACCCCAAGACCATAGTTTCTTAGTGAGAAATTTAGAAAAAAATATAAAATGAAGTAAATTGTGTTTATAATATGTCATCCTTAGGTTCAGTTATGTGGTGAAGGACTGGTTTTGCCAATTAAATTCAGTATAAGCAATTTGAATTGTTCATGGACCACCAAACTATGGCACCACTGCAAGGCCTCCCCTATCCCCCCCTTCCCACCTTTCCCGAGGAACCCCAGGGTCTCACGGCCCCCTGTTTGGAAACTACTGCCATAAAATAAACTTATTTTTATAACTACATGTAATACACCTTAGATCTCAGTTCCTTTAAGGTTTTATATCCTTTGTATACAGTAAACTACACATATTTGAAAATCCTACACCAGGCACAAGTAATAATTCAGATGCGTTGTTGACCGGCGGCCGGGATCCTGGCGGTCAGCATACCGACGACGGGATCCTGACTGCCAGCATGCCGGGAGAGGGGCAAGCGAAACGAAGCCCCTTGCTGCGGGCTTCACGCTGCGGGCTTGGTGGCTTGCTGCGCTCGCCACAGGTTGTATTCCCACTCTATGGGTGTCATGGACACCAACTAGTGGGAATAGTCCTCGGCCCTACTGACGGCATTCGGTGGCCGGGATCCCGGTGGTGGTATGCTGACCGCCGGGATGGTGACTACATCCCATTTAGATGACTATGTGGGAGTTTTATCATTATTATCCTATTTGTATGTAAAAAGTGTTGAAAGGGGAGAGCACTACTGTGCAGATTCCATACTGTCCCTTCAGGAAGGCTTCACTTCCTGTACCAAGATGGCTGCTGACCTAAATCCTGCACATAAATTAAATGCGGTGGCATCTAGTCAATGTCTTAGAGCATCACAGTGGGAGACAGTTGTTTTTCACTTAACTCCTCGGAGACCTGAGATTATCAGAGATCCACAACACTTCCAGTGATCCTGCCGAATAACACCCCTCTCATCTCAACCTCCGCTCAGTGAGAACCAGTGTGTAACAGTGATTAAGTGGGGTTCATAGAAATATTTTATGCAATTCACAGTATGAGCTTACCATCTTCGGAGTGTTGGAGAATTATTATACATTTTTATTTTTTATTTTTTGGCCAGAGAATTTTTTTTATTATTTTATAATGTAACTGGACCCTGTATTGTTATTTTCCCCTCAGCTCACTTTAAAATAGTTATAAAGGAGAAAGGTATCTAAAAGCAATTATAGAGTAAGACCATTTTCCTTACTGTGTAAGCTGCAAACTAGGTGTCCTGTTAGTTGCTTTTCATGTTACCTTTGTATGCCTTACTGCCATGTTTTACTTATTGCACAGTGTAATCTATGTAGTGGACCCAAAATGGCTGCCTCACATAGTACTCTCTTGTGTAGAATAAACAATGCATGGTTCTAAACTTTCCTAATATATTTGTCTCCCTAAATATGTGTAATTTCTTCATCTTTTGAGAGAATCTATTTATTAAGACAACTTCAAGCAAAATATATTTAAAAAATAAATGTCTATTTTTATTTTAAGCAAAATGTAGCCTATTTTTGTTCTACTACTTCTTCTTCTTCTTCTTCTTCTTCTTCTTCTTTATCTTCGTCTTCTTCTTTAAAAACACCACACCGTCTTTAAGAAAAAAGTTTATTAGTCAGGGTCTTCACCTGGGGGCGGCGGCCTTTAAGCTCTTTTGCATGGCTGCCGCCTTCCCAGGGCTTCCAGCTTCTTCACCTGGTGGGCGGCGGCTGTTAAGCTCTTTTGCATAGCATGGAGAACCACAATTGCCAGCATGTCCGGACATAAAGGGCCCGCTGGCACCTGTAAAGAGAATATTAAAATAAAAACACCACACCGTCTTTAAAAAAAAGTTTATTAGTCAGGGTCTTCACCTGGGGACGGCAGCATTTAAGCATTTTTGCATGGCCACCGCCTCTCCAGGGCTTCCGACATCTTCACCTGGGGGGCCGCCGCCTCCCCAGGGCTTCCGTCGTCTTTCTCCAGCGTCTTCACCGGGGAGGCAGCGGCCTTTAAGCTCTTTTGCATGGCTGTCGCCTTCCCAGGGCTTCCAGCGTCTTCACCTGGTGGACGGTGGCTGTTAAGCTTTTTGCATAGCACTTGGAGAACCACAAGTGCCAACATGTCCGGACATAAAGGGCCCACTGGCACCTGTAGTCCACCTGTAAAGAAAATATTAAAATAAAAACACCACTCCGTCTTTAAAAAAAAGTTTATTAGTCAGGGTCTTCACTTGGGGGCGGCGGCCTTTAAGCTTTTTTGCATGGCCGCCGCCTCTCCAGGGCTTCCGACGCCTTCACCTGGGGGGCCGCTGCCTCCCCAGGGCTTCCGGCGTCTTCACCTGAGAGGCAGCGGCTTTTTTGCATGGCTGCCGCCTCCCCAGGGCTTCTGGCGTCTTCACCTGGGGGTGCGCCGCCTCCCCAGGGCTTCCGGCGTCTTCACCGGGGAGGCAGCGGCCTTTAAGCTCTTTTGCATGGCTGCCGCCTTCCCTGGGCTTCCAGCGTCTTCACTTGGTGGGAGGCGGCCATTAAGCTCTTTTGCATAGAACTTGGAGAACCACAAGTGCCAGCATGTCCGGACATAAAGGGCCAGCTGGCACTTGCAGTCCACCTGTAAAGAAAATATTAAAATAAAAACACCGCAACGTCTTTAAAAAAAAGTTTATTATTCAGGGTCTTCACCTGGGAGCGGCGGCCTTTAAGCTCGTTTGCATGGCTGCCACCCATCCAGGACTTCCAGCGTCTTATTTCTTCAGGAGCTCTTCTGCCGTCGGACTGACATTGATGCCTCGCGCTGACTTATATAAGTCAGCCGGAGGGTCCGGGGTGATGACGCAGCGAGCCGTGATTGGCTCGTGGTTGCCATCTTGAATTTAAAAAATTACGCTGAGGTGCCATTTTTGCTGCCAAACTCTGCAGAATGGCAGTGCCACTAATACTCTCACTGCCACCCGATGCCCGCACCTCCGCGCACCCATACAGTGATGACAGCGGATCCAGTGACGGATCATCTGGCCAATCACTGTGGCCTCACTGACAGGGGCGTGCTTTCATGGGTTAAAAGCACGTCCATGTATGAAAGCGGAACCTCTAATGGTGCCGCTTTCCCATGCATTTCCAATGGACTTTTAATGCCCATGGCTAGGCCCCGCCAACCCCTGCCCCCCGCTCCCACACCCTTCCCCATTCACAACGGGAGGCACCACGATCAGTGCCTCCCAAACACATTTAAACAGGGATAATGATTAGATTAATATAAAGGAGATACACAGAATACAGTATGTGTCATAAGTATCTTCTTTATATTATTTTAATCATTAATGACAGGGGAGGCACTGCCTCCCCTGCCTTCCCTGACTGCACGTCCCTGGTTTGCCCAGACCACCCGCCCACCAACTAAGCTTGCCTAACCCAGTCTTCCCATCTGTCACCTCAAATCTGATATTTTGACCTATTTACTTAGCCGGCAGGAGAAAAACGCACCTATACGTCAATGGTGAGAGAGTGAAAAAGGAGAGCAAGAAATGAGTGGGGCATGGAGAGCCCACCGGGGGAATGCAGAGGTAAAGGCCCATGCTTAGGGGTGTGGCCTGCTGCCACAGAGGCTTGGCTAACATGGTATAGGGCCCATGATAAATATATATAGTAAATTCTGCTAGTGCATGCATGATAATGTACCAGATTAATAACTACAATGCACTGTAGATAATATGTATAATGTACAATTCAAGTGCACAGACTGGACCTGATCCATAGACGAGGAGGTGGGCCCCCAGGCAGTAGGGCCCACCGGTGGTTTCCCCTGTACCCCTATGGGCCAGTCCAACCCTGAGTGGGAGTGAGGGGGGGAGGGGGACAGTCATAACCACCATAGCATTCATTTCTGACGCTAACAGGAATTACAACTGTACAAATGTAGCCATTCTCGTTGTGGCTACATCTTAAGGCGACCGCACCGCGTATGTCTGGACGTCTAAGACATGTGTGTGCCCCATTCACATGGATGGGGGCGGAAAATGCCGCAACTCGACATGGCTAGGCACAGGTGCGCATAGCTGCGTCGAGGGTGCACGTTTCCCTCAGATGTAGCCATGATCAGCATGGCTACATCTGTATATAGTATTGGATAAAAACAAAAGTAATGATTAAAGCACAATTTAATTCTCTTACATCTCTACATATTAATAAAAATGGATCAGCGTGCAACACTGGCACACTGGGATTTAGGCAGGCAGAGAGAGAGAGTAAAGCACCCTTCATATATCTCCAATGGCCCATTTGCAGCCGCTTGTGGATGTTAAGTAATGGCACTGTCCCAGTAGGTGTGAGATTTTGTTTTTATCCAATACTATGCTATCCCCAAGGTCGTAAGTCATATATTATAATAGTCATGCTAAACGTCTGCCGACGATTCAAAATAAGCTGCTCTTATCTTTGTCCAGTCACTAACCTTCTACCAGCGTGCTATGCTGTGCCAGGCCTCTGAAAGCATATGCAAGAGACAGCAACAGCATAGCCCTGACATAGGCAGTTTCCATTATGACATCACAGCATGACCTCACACACCCCACCAGACCGGCTAAGACTGGTTATTTCTGGTTTGAGGCCCTTGTCTTTTACATGACTAACCAAAGGAAAATGTGATTTCACTTATCATTTATTTTAAAATTATTACATGAGAAAAATTTTATTACTGCCATTTGCCGGCAGTTTTGCTCACTTAGTGGCATCTGATATTGTGATGTATATTTTATATTTTACAAATAGGGCCTGATTCAAGGTTGGATCGCAATCGCAATAAGCGATCCAACGGTAAAAATTGCTAAGAGGATGCGGGATCCTGCGCAGGGCCCATCCAGCGCATGCGCCTGCATTTTCTACGGCGCCCCACAGAAAATGCGATTGCTTCTGCCTGTCTATGAGGCAGAGACGGTCGCGGGGGTGGGGGGGTGGGAGGGAGGCAACGCTCCATTTCAAAGACATGGACAGAGCATTGCGGGGACGATGCTATCACAAAAATGGCTGCGGGTCTCATGCGGCCGCCTAACATGTGGGGCATACTAGCCCTGTGCTGGGCGTCCCCCCGCATGTCAGAGAATCTGATCATAAATGTGCTAAATTTAGCACCTCTAGGATCAGGTCTGAATCACCCCCATGGAACAAAAAAAAGGCCCAAATTATGTCATTTTAGTTTTGTTTGTCAATTGTTGAAAACAAAAAACCAAACCCAGTCACGGCAGTTTGGCAAAAATCAAATACAAAGCCGGATGACGAATCAGGGTCAATTCCAAATCCAGCAAAAATGGTCCTGTGCATGCACATCTCTAGCAATATTCTAATATCACATTGAGTTTGCTAGCATTGTATGCCTAGGGATGTGCTGATATGAGACATTCCCTTTAACTCCTGTTTTATTGAGTTTAATAAATTATTCCTGTAGTTTAGCTGGTCATTCAAAACTTGGGATCAGTGCTACCATATTTTCCCTACTGGTCTGCACATGTTCACTGATGTTGCTTGCTAACTGGTAGCTGCATTAGAAGTTGTTGTATTCCACAGGAGGAGCTAGCTGCTTATATCCAGTTTTGCTTTCCACATGGCACAGTTCGGGAGCACCAGTGCCACATTTTACACATGGTACCCTGAGGTTACCGGCAGAGAGGTACATCTCTGCCTGACCGATTATGTGACTTAAGTGTTGAACAGTGTAATGTTTTTTTGTTGCGCTTTAACCTTTGGGACCTTGTGTTAATATTGTTGCTATAGGATGTGATACCACTACCAGGCAGGCCATGTGGTCCAAATTAAACTACTACATGTAGTTTGCTGTCTGTTTGTACATTATTCTGTTGGTATAAACAGAGCCGGCCCTAACCAATATGATGCCCTAGGCAAGATTTTGGCTGGTGCCCCCTAGCACCACCGCTAGTCCTGCTTCTGACCTTGCACCTCTTTCCCAGCACCATCACCCCTCACCCATAGCAGTCTTTGTACCCCCTATATTTTAAATAGGAACAGTTCGCACATTTGACGCACAGCCCAAAAAGGGGCATCTTCTTGCTGGGAAGGGGCATGGCCACACAATAGTAACCCCAATTCCAATTACACCAAACAGTACTGCAACTTTATTCACATTTTATCTTGCGATAGTGTCCATAATTCATATTACATCCCACAGTAGTATAACTTTACCTTCTAAACGTTACTCCTCACAGTAGAGCCCCTTATTCACATTATACCACACTGAATTGCTCCTTATTCACATTACACCACACCTTATTGCTCTTTATTCACATTAGATGACACAGTAGTGCCCTTTCTATATGCAACACCACATAGTAGAGCACCTTATACACATAATGTCACACATTAGTAATGCATTTATACACAATTCCACACAGTAATGCCCCTTACACATATGAGACACATTAATGTCCTTATAAACATAATGCACCTTACACATTATGACAACCTTTATTAATGCCCTTTTACACATAATGTCCCTTACACATATACCGCACATTATTAATGCCCTTATACACAAAATGACATACATAGTGCCCCCTACACATTTGCTGCACATTATTAGTGCCCCTATACACATAATGACACACATACAGTAGTCATGCACATTATTAATGCATTTTTACATGACACACATAATGCTCCTTACACATATTCCGAACACTACTGCACAACCAACCCACTCACATGCACACAGCACTCACACTTCCACTAACACTGTGACCTCTGCCTCTGCTTGGATACAGATGTGTCCTCACAAATCTTGCATCAATGCTAACGTCGGGCACCTTTTTTAATGAAAATGCATCTTATTTGCATTGCTATGTGGCTAGGATGCACAAGCAGTTTCTGCTGATTAAACTGATATGCAGCATGCCTATATACTGTGTGAAACTGTGGCTGTATCTGCATATGAAATGCTACATACAGAATATAGGCATGCCGCATATCATTTTATTCAGCAGAAGCTGCTGATGCCCCTAGGCATATCAAATGCCCTAGGCAATTGCCTAGTTTGCCTATGCCTATGGCCGGCTCTGGGTATAAACATACTTGCCTACGCTCCCTCATTCTGCAGGAGACTCCCTGAAATAGAAGCAATCTCCCTAACTCCCTGAATAGTCCAGCAATCTCACTGATTGCACCTTAACCCCTGATGGGGGGTAAGGTAGAGAATAGAATAACAGTCAGTAAGAGTAATTCTAGAAAGGCACTTGTAAATAATGGTAAGTTAACATTAAAGCAAAAAGGCAAAGGAAATATTAACATAAAATGTATGCTTGCGAAAGCAAGAAGCCTATCAGGTAAAATGGGGGAATTGGAATGGCATGTATCAAAAAATCAGTATGATATTATAGGTATTACGGAAACATGGTGGGACGACTCTCACGACTGAGTTACTAATTTGGAGGGATATTCACTTTTCAGGAGGGACAGGGCTACCAAAAGGGGAGGAGGGGTATGTCTCTATGTAAAACTATCTCTAAAACCAAACTTAATATATGTTATTTACGAGGGGACTGGTGATAATGTGGAATCACTATGGGTTGAGATCACTAGTGGGGGCACTGAAATAAAGAAACTAGTCATTGGCACGTGCTACAAGCAACCAGATATTAGCATACGTGACGAGGAACTACTCTCACAGCAAAATGAGAAAGCTGCGGGAATGGGGGACATCCTAGTGTTAGAGGATTTTTAACTATCCGGGTATAAACTGGAGTAACGATTCATGTATAAAAATTAGAAGCAGCAGGATTCTAAACACATTAAAGGATCAATACTTGTCTCAATTAGTCGAGGACCCAACCAGAGGTAATAATGTTCTGGACCATGTTATTACCAATAATGTGGACATTATATCAAACATTACAGTTGGGGAGACCTTGGGAAACAGTGATCACTATATGATCACATTCAGCATCAGTTTCAAGAAACATAGCTATAAGGAAACAACAAAAACATTCAACTTTAGAAAAGCTAACTTCAATATGCTAAACGACATTGACTGGGAAGTTTTGTAAAGACACATCGGAAATGTGGGATGCTTTAAAAGGGTTGCTTGATAGCAATATTCACAAATTCATACCCTTGGGCAGTAAACGCAGGAGTACTAGACTCAAATCAATGTGGCTTAATAAGGATGTCAAAGAAGCAATAGCTAAAAAGAGGTGTTCTTTTAAAGCATTTAAAACTAATGGAGGGGAGGAGTCATTCCAGTATTACAAAGAATGCAATAAAAGATGCAAAAAAGTAATAAGGGCAGCTACAATCGTAAACGAAAAACAAATTGCTATAGAGAGTAAAGCCAATCCCAAAGAGTTTAATAAATACATAAACATTAAAGGGTTAAAAAATTAGAACACAGGCCCATTAAAAGATGAACTGTGAGCCTTGGAAACGATGACAAAATAAAAGCAGATATACTGAACAGCTTTTTTTCACCAGGGAGGATCAGACTGTGTTAGTAGTGCATAACGACAGTGAAGGTAATGATTCTTGCTTAGATGCTTGTTTAAGTGAGGAAATAGTACTGGATAGAGTAATTGGCTGGATAACAGGGTACAACGAGTAGTGGTCAATGAGATGTTCTCCTGCTGGGCACTAGTAGTCAGCAATATACCACAAGGGTCCATATTTGGTCCGCTACTGTTCAATATATATATATCAATGACCTAGGAATAGGCCTGGGAAGCATATAAACCTCATATAGTCTTAGGATTGTCCGTAACATAAACTATAACATCTTAACACTTAATTATAATAAATAAAGACACGGAGACTTGAATTTGGCAGAAATTGTTAGCAATTTATTTAAGTGAACCATTAACTGTGAATAATTAAACTAAAGTATGGTGGCCAGAAAGAACGGCTAAACAACCCTATCCCATAGATAACTATCTTATAAAAAAGAACTGACGTAAACCTTCCAACAAACAAATAGGTATCCGCTCAACCTCCATCCTGACTACCCACCCGTGAAGGTGATGAGGCTGCCACCCGTGAAGGCGGTCCAGCAGATGTAAAACCAGTCAGCGAAGGAGAGCGCACCTAAAAATCAACAACCAAACGACCTCCAATCCACTCTTTAATAGAACAAATGTTAAATTGCCGTTCTTTCCCGCCACATCCAAACCGTGACAACCCACAGCACGAAAATAGCCAACGCAGCAACATAAAACAAACACCTCCAGTAGGGAGGGAGGGTGGGACGACAAAAGCAGAAGAAGCTGACCCAGCCCCTTTCTCAGGCTTAAGAACCCATTCCACCTACCCCCAACATTCATTCCTATTGGCTAACAATAAAACTCCCATAATGCCTTACCGTCCTGCCCCCAGACTAGCTGAGGTTTAACCCACTCCTCTCCTATTCTGTCAATTCGTTCTCCTAAACCTCATATAGTCTGAGGATTGTCCGTAACATAAACTATAACATCTTAACACTTAATTATAATAAATAAAGACACGGAGACTTGAATTTGGCAGAAATTGTTAGCAATTTATTTAAGTGAACCATTAACTGTGAATAATTAAACTAAAGTATGGTGGCCAGAAAGAACGGCTAAACAACCCTATCCCATAGATAACTATCTTATAAAAAAGAACTGACGTAAACCTTCCAACAAACAAATAGGTATCCGCTCAACCTCCATCCTGACTACCCACCCGTGAAGGTGATGAGGCTGCCACCCGTGAAGGCAGTCCAGCAGATGTAAAACCAGTCAGCGAAGGAGAGCGCATCTAAAAATCAACAACCAAACGACCTCCAATCCACTCTTTAATAGAACAAATGTTAACTTGACGTTCTTTCCCGCCAACAGCGAAGTTCTGTTCCACAGAAACTACGCACTGCCACCATACCCCTAACCTACCGAACCAACCACCGAAAACAGATCCTCCAAAAACATAGATAGTCCCTGTCCTGTCAAGTGCACACCATCAGGTCTAAACAAGTAGAAGTACCGAAACTTGATCCGCTGATGCCAAACCACGGCACCGCCATGGGCCACCACAAACGTAGCCAAAGCGGCATTCACCTTCCGGGGAGCCACATCGATCGCCCGACAATCCACCACTCCACGCCAACACAACCGCGGCACCATACAAGACCAGATAAGCCTACAGCCTGGCCAAGCGCCCGAAATCACTTGCAGATCCTGAATAATGGCCAATCGAAGATTGACTGCCTTCCTCCTACCTAGGTCGTTCCCTCCTAAGTGAATCACCAACAGTTTGGGGATGCCAAACCGCTGAACCTGCTCCATAAGCTTCGCTTTCAGGTCATGCCAAAGCATACCACGCACACCTATCCACCGCACATCATCCGAACCCACAAAGCAAGGAGCCCCTTCCGTAGCCAAAAAATTGGCTGCCCAATAAACATAGGAATGGCCAATCACCCACACATCACACACATCCACCTGCCAACCTAAAAGGGAAAAAACAGATAAACAAATGTGAATATGGGAGATAAAACCAAACCCAGCCCAGAACAGGAACCAACTATCAGAATGATCTGCCAAAAAGAAAAAATTGAATAGAGGACTATAACTTTCCACTTGAACAAGCTTCAGGCCAATCGAAGCAACAGAAAGAATCAAAAGGGAAAAACAAAATAACAAAAAGGGGGGGGGGGGGTTTGGGGGGAACACAGAATAACTCGGCTGGAGGTGAAACGTAAAAACCTGCTGAGGAACTTGTAATTAGATGCCAATTAGCCGAATTGAATGAATTAAGGCAAATTAGATCGTCAGTTCAGGCAAAAAATTGCGAAGCACTCCAGACCCCCACTGCCAGCAGTGGCGAGTAGCTAGCCATCCGAGTAGGGAGGACAGGGGAGACAAACAAAACAGCACGAACACACTGAACTGAAACACATAACGCAGTAAACGAACAACATGTTAGTAGCAACAAACTCGCTTACGCAACAGCGGGCCGAATGTAACGCTTATAAGCCGCCGACTTCCAGCGGCCCAAAGCCTTAATTTCATCCACAGCGCGCCCTGCAGATGCTGTGGAAGTGTTGGCCCTGATTCTAAAGGAATGTGAACTAAAGTCCCGAGGGGAGAGGCCCAAACTGGACAGGCAGTGCCGCATCATCCATGTAAATTGGTACTTCGTCAATGGCGACCCATCGTAATGTAGCAGCCAAGACCCCTCAGACAAGGGCCTGACCTCCGCATACCGACTAGCCAACGCCACCGGACAACAGTCCTCACCACCCGATGGTGCCAAAGAGATCCAATGACCTCTACCCATCTGATCAGTTTAGGAGCGGCGCAGCCTGCACAGCACGGACCCTCCACCCACGACAACATCCACGCGCCGCATCATGGCCTCGGACTTCTTAGAAGCCGCAACCAGCTCAGAAGCCCTGAATGGAAAAAGCCAGCTGAAACAGGAGCGCTTCAAAACGGGAGTCCGCCACCCCCGCCACCAAGAGGGAAGAAAGCAGGGACGCATCAATAGGGCGCCGACCATCAGGAGGGACCGGTGCCAAGCGCGCCCAACCTCTAATCGCCCTCGCCAGCAGGAAACCCTTCATAAAATCCGGCATACCCTTCAATTTAGAATAATAGGATATCCCGGCGAGGTATCGAGACACCACGGCCCTCGATCTCACCGTTACGAAGAGTTGCCAAACGAAGTCTAGAAACAAGCTCTGACCCCTCGTACCTCTAGGCCCTTGGTCACGGGAAAAGTCTTCCCACTCCTTCCAGGCCCGACGGTATCCAGCGAGAGTGGACGGAGCCAAAGACAGCTCTGCTAGCCCTTCCAATCCGCCATGATGACCTGCCAGACATAAGAAGGGCAGGGCAAACCTGCCGAATCAGCCTCCGGGGCCAGCAAACGGAACCTATCCCACTGCCCCTGGACAATGCATCGGCGATCCCATTATCAACCCCGGGGACGTGTTGAGCCCTAAACAGAATATTGCTGCGCATACAAGTCAGCACGAGTCGCGACAACACCCGGAGGGCCTTAGCTCTTTGGTTGTTAACCGCGTGCACGACCCCTAAGTTATTGCAGCGGAAGAGAATACTGCGATTGCGAAGGCACTCTCCCCAAACCTCCAAAGCAACCATGATGGGAAAAAGCTCCAGCGACAACAGGTCGCCGGTCAGCCCCTCCCGCAACCAAGACTCGGGCCATGAGGCCGCGCACCAAGCCCCGTCTAAGTAACAACCGAACCCCGACGAGCCCGCCGCATCCGTAAACAACTGCAGGTCGAAACTGTCAACGAGCGGGGCCATCCAGATCAGCACACCATTGAAATCCGCCAGAAACGAAACCCACATAGCGAGATCCCGCCTAATCTCAGCCGAGAAACGGACAAAATGGTGCGGCCTGGACACCACAGCCGTGGACCGTTCCAACTTCCGACAAAAAACCGGCCCATGGGAATCACCCGACAGGCAAAGTTCAACAGGCCTAGGAGGGATTGAGCCTCCCGCAACATCACCTTACGCCGCTCTGAGCACTGCGCAATGGACTCCCGAAGCTTCGCAACCTTGTCCTGAGGCAGCCGGCAAGCCCCCGCGACCGTATCGATCTCGATACCTAAAAAGGACAAACAGGAGAGGGACCTCTCCGTCTTGTCCTCGGCCACAGGGACGCCAAAATGCCCCAACAAGGCACGCAGCGAAAACAGCAGGAAACCACAGCGAGGAGAACCCGCGGGCCCCACGCACGAAAAATCATCCAGGTAATGTGCAATCCTGCTACCTCCGCAAGAGAACTCCACACACCAATGTAAAAAGGCGGAACTTTTCGAAAAAGGCACACGAAACAGAACACCCCATAGGCAGACACTTGTCTACAAAGTATTCCTCCCCGACGCGGAAACCCATGAATCGAAACGACTCCGGGTGCAAAGGGGAGCAAGCGAAAAGCCGATTCAACATCCAGTTTAGCCATGAGGGTCCCGGGGCCACAGCCCCGAACCATGTCCAAAGCATCCTCAAAGGACTGATACACCACCGAACAATATTCCGGCGAAATTGCATCGTTCACCGAGGACCCAGATGGATAAGACAAATGTTGAATGACCCGGAACTTACCCGGAGCCTTTTTGGGCACAACCCCCACCGGGGAAATAATCAAATCCTCGACAGGCGGCAGCGCAAAGGGGCCCGCCATTCTCCCCAGGCGAACCTCCTGCTCAACCTTTTCCCGAAGCACGTCGGGGAAATCCCGAGCAGACTGCAGGTTCCTGGCGGCCCGAACCAAAACCTCCCCCCACCACTGGTAAACGAAAACCCGCCGCAAAACCCTCCCGCAGAAATTTTGCGTCGTCTGTGTTTGGGTACCACCCCGACCATTTTAGCATGGCCCCCAAACAAACCGAGGTCGGCGCCCTAACTAGTGGCAAGCACCTTAGCTGTTTTTCTGGCTGGGCCCGCGGCCGCCCTGGCACCCGGTCGCCCCCCGCGGAAGCAATTGGAAGCAGGGTGGGTTCCGTTACATCGTAAGCAAAGGTGGCGAAAACGACACCGTTGCCCGAGGGGGCACGTGGAATTGTTGAACGCGAAACACTTCCCCTTCGCCGGCGCCTGCTGCGGAGAATGGGCCGCGGTCCAAGGGCGGCGCGGCGGAGCCTCAACCGCGGGCCGAAACTGACTCGCCGCCGCGGCCTGCGCCACAGCCGCCCCCTTAGTCACCATCTTCATATCCTGCGCTCGCGTGACCCGAAGCAATACCTCCACATCTTTGCATCCGAAGTCAATGATGTGCAGGCAATCCTGCTTCTGACGAAATTGCTTGTCATAATGCAGCCACGAATCGTCCTTAAACTGACGCTGCATGTCATGCACGAGGTGGATATACCTGATGACGTTCATGTGTTCATCAGGGCGATCCTCCAAGTAGCATGCCGCGAAGACACAGAAACCCGCCAACCAGTTGTCATACGAGCGGAAGGCCTCCGCCCCAATACCGCCCTTCGCAAGCGCTTCCTTACCTTCCCTCTTGGTGTCCTCCGTCAACATAAAAAGGTTGACGTATTCCCCCCATCTAATCTTCCTCCTGCAACTCTCACGCAACCCTCGCAAGACTGCCATGCACTCGCAGCGAACCACGCCCGGCAAATTACGCCTCCTCCTTTCCCGACTGGAACTACTACTACTCTTCCGAGACCGTTTATCCCGGTGCCGCGCCTCACGCCGCGCGTACTTGATAGCCCTCTTCCTAGCCTTTGCGGTGCTACTAACCGCAGACTGGCACGACGAAGAAGAGAAAGAAGATCTACTTGATGTACTGCCGTACGAGGAAGAAGAGGACCCCAGCGACATAGCAACTGTATCGGCGTCCCACTCACCAGCAGGTCCGCCTACGGAAGGCGAAACGTTGGCCACGACTGGCTCCTCGTCCTGATCGCCATCCGGATCCGCTCCTGAAAAAGAAGGGACAACCGCCACAGGAGCCGAAGCCCCCCCAGCGGGAATGAAAGCAGACGCCCCTGCGGGTGATGGGGTAGCGCTACCCAGCAGCGCAGCGGCGGAGCCCAGACTGCGACACGCCTGTAAAAACTGCGCCATGGTGGGGCCAGAAGCACCTGGGAGAACGGCCGCGTCGACCAAAGCGGGGACCACGAGGATGGCTCCAACCGCGTCTTCACGCCGCCCAGGCCGGCCCCGCCTGGGACCGGCGCTAGCCACCCTAAGAACCCCCATTCTCTCCTGCGGTGCACCACGAGCCACAGCGCTGTCCCGGCCCCCACTGCCCCCACCGGGAGAACTCGCTGACCCCTTCCTCCAGGCATCACCCCGCCCCCTCTGGTCCCGCACTGACACCACCAAAGGCCCTCGGGAGCCCCCCTGCTAGAGCGAGGAGAGCGCCCAGGGAGTCCAGCAGCCCCACGGGCGCGCGCCCGTGCCCGCGACATGGAAATCGCCTGGCATAAGGGACGGCCAGTGGAAGAGCCACTGGCCCCATCCCTACAAGCAGTCCCCTCATTCTCTGGGGAGCCGCCGGTGACTCTCAGCGGTGGAGGGTGCAGGGAACGCGCGCGCACGCGTCCCCATGCTGCAGCAGCTGGCGGGGGATTCACACCAGCGGGCACCCCGGTCGGCTCCCCACGCCGGCTGCCAGATCCAGTTCGCCACCGGCCGCCGCCCTGTCCCCCGCCAGCCGCCGCCGCGCCGGAGGGATCCCCCCAGCGCCCGCGGCCTAGCCAGCGAAGGGGCGGACGCACGCGCCACCGCACGCGCCCGTGGACGGGCGCCCCGCAGCAGCGCCAGCAGGCTCAGCCCCGGCCGTGAGCAAAGTGCTCAGGCCCGGGGCACCGGCTCCCGAGCAGGAGCTGCATCAATATAGCGGGCAGGGGGGCCAGAGGAGCGGCGGGGACGGGGCATGGCAGGCCACAAGTTCATACCCTCCAACTGTACCTTTTTAATAGGTACAGTACCTTTTTTTTTTTTTTATATGGTCTGTACCGATTTTTGGCTCTCCAAACTTCCATTGAAAGCATAGGAAAAGGGGCGTGGCCACGCTCCCCTTACCCGCGGCCACGCCCCTTTTTCGGATTTGTACCGATTTTTCTGTGTAAAATGTTGGAGGGTATGCAAGTTAATCCCAGGTAATGGGGACAGAGGAGGCACAGTATAAAGCACTGGGGAAAGTATATATAACAAGTATATATGTGGGCGCTGTGATGAGTGTGTTTTCCCTAGCAGCTGTATAGATAAGGGGTAGTCAGACCCTTTAAATTACAAGAAGAAAAGTAAAAATATACAGCGCTGCTTGACACAATAGTCTATAAATAGATGTTTTAATATATATAATAAAAAATATTTTTTGTGAATAAAAATGCAAATACTTTAATACAATAAAAACTAATATGTCTCGTAAATGACTACAGGTGGACTTGAGAATCTATTCATGCCGACATTCAAATGATTTAAGCACACACCAATACAAGCACAGTCATAGTAATGGACCAGATTAGAACAACTTCATCCAATTGGATGTATTTACCAAGTCTGTGTTCCGTTTAGAATGGATCCCGTTAGGTGTAAGTCCGTGTGGCAACGGTGATGTAGTTGGGGTCCTGGTTCACAGTTCACTTGGAACTCCGTGTTCCATTAAATGGATCCTCTATAGATGTTGTAGGCAGTAGCAATGCCAGTAGGGGTCCTGGTTCACGGAGATGGAGATGTAAGCAGAGGTCCTGACAAAGCTGCCTGGAGCAGCGAAGCGCGTTAGGCAAAGACCTGTGTGGACACATGCTGACCAGCACTTCCATCACGCCACCGCTTGCAGTCAGGACCTCTGCTTACATCTCCATCTCCGTGAACCAGGACCCCCTACTGGCATTGCTACTGCCTACAACATCTATAGAGGATCCATTTAATGGAACACGGAGTTCCAAGTGAACTGTGAACCAGGACCCCAACTACATCACCGTTGCCACACGGACTTACACCTAACGGGATCCATTCTAAATGGAACACAGACTTGGTAAATACATCCAATTGGATGAAATTGTTCTAATCTGGTCCATTACTATGACTGTGCTTGTATTGGTGTGTGCTTAAATCATTTGAATGTCGGCATGAATAGATTCTCAAGTCCACCTGTAGTCATTTACGAGACATATTAGTTTTTATTGTATTAAAGTATTTGCATTTTTATTCACAAAAAATATTTTTTATTATATATATTAAAACATCTATTTATAGACTCTATTGTGTCAAGCAGCGCTGTATATTTTTTCTTTTCTTACAGTATAAAGCACACTGCCACAGCAGCAGCAACCTAATATTTCACAATGTGCAAGCAGCACAACAAGGAGACAAAGGGGGGAAGAGCACTCACCCTCACCACGACAAAAGCAGAAGAGGCTGACCCAGCCCCTTTCTCAGGCTTAAGAACCAATTCCACCTACCCCCAACATTCATTCCTATTGGCTAACAATAAAACTCCCATAATGCCTTACCGTCCTGCCCCCAGACTAGCTGAGGTTTAACCCACTCCTCTCCTATTCTGTCAATTCGTTCTCCGTATCAATCTTTGCAGATGATACTAAACTGTGTAAGGTAATTAATTCAGAAATAGATGTGGAGTCTCTACAGAATGACTTATTTAAACTTGAATTCTGGGTGTCTAAATGGGGAATGAGGTTCAATATTGAAAAATGCAAAGCTATGCATTTTGGGATTAAAAACAAACTTGCATCCTATCACTTAATGGGGAAAATATAGGGGTATCAGTAGTGGAAAAAGATTTGGGGGTCCTCATATATAATACACTCAATAACAGTACACAGTGTCAAAATGCAGTGAAGAAGACAAGTAAAGTCCTTGCTTGCATAAAACAGGGTATTGAGACCAGGGACGAGGATGTAATCATGCCGCTGTACAAATCATTGGTACGTCCGCACCTAGAATATTGTGTTCAATTTTTGGCACCATATTATAAAAAAGATATTGCGGAACTCGAAAGAGTTCAAAGGCGTGCTACTAAACTGATTAAAGGGTTAGAGACACTGGAGTCCGACGAAAGGCTAACTATGTTAAATATGTATACTCTAGAAAAGAGGCGTCTAAGAGGAGATATTATTAATATCTTCAAATATGTAAAGGGTCATTACAAGGAGTTAGCAGGGGATTTGTTTATTAATAGAACTCTGTATAGGACACGTGGACACTCACTGAGGTTAGAGGAGAGAAAATTCCGTACAAAACGTAGGAAGGGGTTCTTCACGGTAAGGGCAATAAAGATTTGGAACTCCCTGCCGGAGAAGGTAATAATGGCGAACTCTATAAATGCATTCAAAATCAGATTGGACAGCTTTCTAGCTGAAAAAAAAGTATCCAAGGCTACAGCATTTAATATATTGCCATTAGTATCTGGGAGTTGTACGAAATATAGTTGACAATTGGTACGAAACCATTATTTCAACTGGTGCATTATAATGTGCACAGCTAAACACAGAATACAGGTTGAACCCGATAGGCATTTCACCTCTTTTCAACCTCAACAACTATGGGGGTCATTCCGAGTTGTTCACTCGCAAGCTGCTTTTAGCAGCTTTGCACACGCTAAGCCGCCGCCTACTGGGAGTGAATCTTAGCTTATCAAAATTGCGAACGAAAGATTAGCAGAATTGCGAATAGACACTTCTTAGCAGTTTCTGAGTAGCTCCAAACTTACTCGGCATCTGCGATCAGTTCAGTGCTTGTCGTTCCTGGTTTGACGTCACAAACACACCCAGCGTTCGCCCAGACACTCCTCCGTTTCTCCAGCCACTCCCGCGTTTTTCCCAGAAACGGTAGCGTTTTTTCGCACACACCCATAAAACGGCCAGTTTCCGCCCAGAAAAACCCACTTCCTGTCAATCACATTACGATCACCAGAACGAAGAAAAAACCTCGTAATGTCGTGAGTAAAATTCCTAACTGCATAGCAAATTTACTTGGCGCAGTCGCACTGCGGACATTGCGCATGCGCATTAGCGACTATTCGCTCCGTTGCGACAAAAAAATAACGAGCGAACAACTCGGAATGACCCCCTATGTTACTATGTTAACCCCATTGTGCAGCTGTTACATTATTGGGGGGGGGGGAAATAAATCACAGATACATACATTCAAATGGGAACATCAGTGCCATTTCCCTGTATTGGTTATAAGTAGTGATATGCACCGGAAATTTTTTGGGTTTTGTGTTTTGGTTTTCGATTCGGTTCCGCGGCCGTGTTTTGGATTCGGACGCGTTTTGGCAAAACCTCCTTTAAAAATTTTGTCGGATTCGGGTGTGTTTTGGATTCGGGTGTTTTTTTTTCTTCAAAAAACCCTCAAAAACAGCTTAAATCATAGAATTTGGGGTAATTTTTGATCCTATAGTATTATTAACCTCAATAACCATAATTTCCACTAATTTCCAGTCTATTCTGAACACCTCACAATATTATTTTTAGTCCTAAAATTTGCACAGAGGTCGCTGCATGACTAAGCTAAGCGACCCAAGTGGCCGGCACAAATACCTGGCCCATTTAGGAGTGGCACTGCAGTGTCAGACAGGATGGCACTTAAAAAAATTGGCCCCAAACAGCACATGATGCAAAGAAAAGAGAAAAAGAGATGCACTGTGGACGCTGGATGGCAGAGCTAAGCGACACAAACACCTCAATATCACAGGAATTATTTTTGTTCTAATCAATGCTATTATTGGTCCAAATCACTGGAAGAAAATGACAAAATCACTGGAATTATTTGTTCTAATCAATGGTATTATTGGTCCAAATCACTGGAATAAAATGACAAAATCACTGGAATTAAATGGCAATAATGTCGGGAATTATTTCAAATGGCAGTACCACTGGACATATACGGAAGTGTCAGACAGGATGGCACTTAAAAAAATAGTCCCCAAACAGCACATGATGCAAAGAAAAGAGAGAAAGAGGTGCACTGTGGTTGTTGGATGGCTAAGCTAAGCAACACAAACACCTCAATATCACAGGAATTATTCGTTCTAATCAATGGTATTATTGGTCCAAATCACTGGAAGAAAATGACAAAATCACAGGAATTATTCATTCTAATCAATGGTATTATTGGTCCAAATCACTGGAAGAAAATGACAAAATCACAGGAATTATTTATTCTAATCAATGGTATTATTGGTCCAAATCACTGGAAGAAAATGAAAAAATCACAGGAATTATTTATTCTAATCAATGGTATTATTGGTCCAAATCACTGGAAGAAAATTACAAAATTACTGGAATTATTTGGCAAGATCACTGTAATTAATAATTATAAATCTCTGATGTTAATTGGTAAAATCTCGCTATCGCCTGCCTAGTGAAGTGGAATCTAGATGGGATTTTGTACCAGGGACACAATAACTTCATCAATTGTCTAAATCCAAATGCACTAATAGCGGAAAACGGGCGCACGTCTAACAGCACACTGATTATACTGAGAACTGATTATACTGATCACTGATGATACTACGGAGAACTGACACTGAGCAGCGAGAACAGCACTGGACTATTGTACTGTAGTATACTGGTCACCACAATGCAGCACTGACACCGAGCACAGATATTAAGCACTGATCAGGATACTAGAAGTGACATGGTGCAGCAAGATAACGCTATGGCCTACTGTACTGTACTGCTATATACTGGTGGTCACCACAATGCAGCACTGTACTACTATATACTAGTCCCCAAAATGCAGCAAAGATATTGAGCACTAATCTGGAGAATAGATCTGAGTCTGACACGGAGCTGCAAGATAAAGCAATGGCCTACTGTACTGTACTACTATATACTAGTGATGTGCACCGGACATTTTTCGGGTTTTGTGTTTTGGTTTTGGATTCGGTTCCGCGGCCGTGTTTTGGATTCGGACGCGTTTTGGCAAAACCTCCCTGAAATTTTTTTGTCGGATTCGGGTGTGTTTTGGATTCGGGTGTTTATTTACAAAAACCTCTCAAAAACAGCTTAAATCATAGAATTTGGGGGTCATTTTGATCCCATAGTATTATTAACCTCAATAACCATAATTTCCACTCATTTCTCACTCCTCCCTCTCCTTCAAACCACACATTCAGCACCTCTCACAAACCTGTCATTTTCATCTCAAAAACATTTCCAGGATCAGACCTTTTCTCACACAGGATGCCACTAAGATCATTATTCACTCACTGATTATTTCCAGACTGGACTACTGTAATCTCCTCTTAACTGGCCTCCCTGACAATCACCTCTCTCCACTCCAATCTATCCTCAATGCTGCTGCCCGGCTCATCTTCCTCACCAAACGCACTACGTCTACCTCCCCCCTCCTACAGGCCCTCCACTGGCTTCCCTTCCCTTTCAGAATCCAATTCAAACTTCTCACACTCACTTACAAAGCACTCACCCACTCCTCTCCCATCTACATCTCTGACCTTATCTCCCTTTACTCTCCCACCCGTCCTCTTCGCTCTGCTAATGCACGCCGTCTCTCCTGTCTTCTGATTACTTCCTCCCACTCCTATCTCCAAGATTTTTCACGTGCTGCTCCATTTCTCTGGAATTCTTTACCTCTCCCCCTCAGACTCTCCACCTCTCTACAAAACTTCAAACGGGCTCTTAAGACCCATTTCTTTACCAAACGTAGCCAAATCTCAACATAACCCTCTGTTCCACGCTCTCTATGTACCCCATCTGTGTCATCCCTGTCTGTCTACCCCTCCCCTTAGAATGTAAGCTCTCACGAGTAGGGCCCTCTTCCCTCATGTGCTTATACTTTTCTTACTTTAATAATCCTCAACCGCCCAGATCCCACAGTTTTTTGACCACCTGGAACTTATCTCTATGTTTACTGGTGTAGTTATGCTTAGCTGCCCTGTACTTGTCCTATATTGTATTCAACTGTAAGTCACTGTTTTCCTATTTTTTATGTGCATTTGTACTCTGTAATCGGGCGCTGCGGAACCCTTGTGGCGCCATATAAATAAAGGATAATAATAATAATAATTTCCAGTCTATTCTGAACACCTCACACCTCACAATATTATTTTTAGTCCTAAAATTTGCACCGAGGTCGCTGGATGACTAAGCTAAGCGACCCAAGTGGCCGACACAAACACCTGGCCCATCTAGGAGTGGCACTGCAATGTCAGACAGGATGGCACTTCAAAAAAATAGTCCCCAAACAGCACATGATGCAAAGAAAAAAAGAGGCGCAATGAGGTAGCTGTGTGACTAAGCTAAGCGACCCAAGTGGCCGACACAAACACCTGGCCCATCTAGGAGTGGCACTGCAGTTTTCTAGTGAGAAGATGAGTGCTTCCATCCTCATGTGAAGCTGAACCACTAGCCATGAACATAGGCCAGGGCCTCAGCCGTTCCTTGCCACTCTGCGTTATAAATGGCATATTGGCAAGTTTACGCTTCTCCTTAGACGCTTTTAATTTTGATTTTTGGGTCATTTTACTGAACTTTTGTTTTTTTGATTTTACATGCTCTCTACTATGACATTGGGCATCGGCCTTGGCAGACGACGTTGATGGCATTTCATCGTCTCGGCCATGGCTAGTGGCAGCAGCTTCAGCACGAGGTGGAAGTGGATCTTGATCTTTCCCTATTTTACCCTCCACAATTTTGTTCTCCATTTTTTATTGTGTGGAATTATATGCCAGTATCAATAGCAATGGCCTACTACTATATACTGCAGGGACGTGCAGTCAGGGGAGGCAGGGGAGGCAGTGCCTCCCCTGTCATACTGACAAAGATATTTATAACATATTCTGTGTTATATAAATCTTCTTTGTATTATTCTCATCATTTAGGCTGTGAAAATGCAGGCAGCTGTGGATGGGAGGCAGCGGGAGCAGTGCCTCTGGCTGTCAATAATAAAGTGGCTGAGGCGGGGGGCGGGGCCAAGCCACCGGTAGAAAAAGCCCATTCAAAAAAACGAGGAGAAGAGGCAGCTCTTTCTCTGCCTCAATGACAGGGCTGTCCCCTCAGCCTATATACAGAGCACGCCCCTGCCCCTCTCTGGCTCTCCCCTCTGTCTATCATTCTGACACTGCCTCTTTCCTCCAATCACCTCTCCCATACACGGAGAGGAGGTCTGTGAGGATCTGGCTTTGAATGTGGGTGAGTAGCATGTTCCCCGAGGCTCCCCTCTCCTGTAACCAAAACACAGCCACAGTACATACAGTTTTGTGTTGAAGCTGCAGCAGTGCAGCTTATCCTCCGGCCAGTGTGATGAGCTCCGGCCACCTGGCCACATAACATCAGCCCAGCCCGAGGCAGAGGCACCCAACCTGCCAGAGCAGGGGCTGGTGACACCCCCTACCCCTCTCATCACAGCTCCTTTCCTGTTCGGCACTCAGTCTGTTGGGGGTGAACCCTGTACACACAGACTCTGACAAGTGAATGCAATTTACTGTAGATGTAATATATGGATTAATCAGTAAGTTTGTATGGCTGAGCCAGTAGTGTAGTGGTTTGGCATGCTGGCTAGCAACCAAGAGGTCCTAGGTTCAAGCCCCACTGTGGGTTGCAATTATATTTATTTAACACATTGATTTTTATGATTCTATTTTAACCATAACTATCTGCTCTAGGCATAAGTTAGGTTGAATGCTGGAGGACATGGTTTTGATTCCCAACTAGGGTGAAATGTTTCTATTTATTTCACAAAATGTTGTTTTCATAGACTTTTAATATTCTAAACAAAACCACTTGCTGCAAGTAGCTTGGTGGCCTAATGGTTAGGTGCTCTGCTTTAGAATGCTGTGGTCATGGGTTTGATTCTTTGCTAGGGTATGTATGTTTTTAATTCTGAATTGATTATTAAAATATAGTTTATGTCTCTAAGACATTATACATTATATTATTTTCTACTGTGAAGGATTTCTGCCCCTCCCCACTGGCGGACACTAGCCAGTGCCTCCCCAGCCATTGACCTCACCGCACGTCACTGATATACTGCGCACAACTGAAATGCACCACCGGTATGGATGGATAGTATACTTGACGACACAGAGGTAGGTAGAGCAGTGGCCTACTGTACCGTACTGCTATATATTATATACTGGTGGTCAGCAAACTGTGCAAAACTGAAATGCACCACAGGTATGGATGGATAGTATACTTGACGACACAGAGGTAGGTAGAGCAATGGCCTTCTGTACCGTACTGCTATATATTATATACTGGTGGTCAGCAAACTGTGCAAAACTGAAATGCACCACAGGTATGGATGGATAGTATACTTGACGACACAGAGGTAGGTAGAGCAGTGGCCTACTGTACCGTACTGCTATATATTATATACTGGTGGTCAGCAAACTGTGCAAAAATGAAATGCACCACAGGTATGGATGGATAGTATACTTGACGACACAGAGGTAGGTAGAGCAGTGGCCTACTGTACCATACTGCTATATATTATATACTGGTGGTCAGCAAACTGTGCAAAACTGAAATGCACCACAGGTATGGATGGATAGTATACTTGACGACACAGAGGTAGGTAGAGCAATGGCCTTCTGTACCGTACTGCTATATATTATATACTGGTGGTCAGCAAACTGTGCAAAACTGAAATGCACCACAGGTATGGATGGATAGTATACTTGACGACACAGAGGTAGGTAGAGCAGTGGCCTACTGTACCGTACTGCTATATATTATATACTGGTGGTCAGCAAACTGTGCAAAACTGAAATGCACCACAGGTATGGATGGATAGTATACTTGACGACACAGAGGTAGGTAGAGCAGTGGCCTACTGTACCGTACTGCTATATATTATATACTGGTGGTCAGCAAACTGTGCAAAACTTAAATGCACCACAGGTATAGATGGATAGTATACTTGACGACACAGAGGTAGGTAGAGCAGTGACCTACTGTACCGTACTGCTATATATTATATACTGGTGGTCAGCAAACTGTGCAAAACTGTAAAGCACAACAGGTATGGATGGATAGTATACTTGACGACACAGAGGTAGGTAGAGCAGTGGCCTACTGTACAGTACTGCTATATATTATATACTGGTGGTCAGCAAAATTATGCACTGTACTCCTACTATATACTACAATGCAGCACAGATATGGAGCGTTTTTCAGGCAGAGAATGTATAATACTGGTGGTCACTGGTCAGCAAAACTCTGCACTGTACTCCTCCTATATAATACTGGTGGTCCCCAGTCCCCACAATAAAGCAGTGTGAGCACAGATATATGCAGCACACTGAGCACAGATATGGAGTGTTTTTCAGGCAGAGAACGTATAATACTGGTGGTCACTGGTCAGCAAAACTCTGCACTGTACTCCTCCTATATAATACTGGTGGTCCCCAGTCCCCACAATAAAGCAGTGTGAGCACAGATATATGCAGCACACTGAGCATAGATATGGAGCGTTTTTCAGGCAGAGAACGTATAATACTGGTGGTCACTGGTCAGCAAAACTCTGCACTGTACTCCTCCTATATAATACTGCTGGTCCCCAGTCCCCACAATAAAGCAGTGAGCACAGATATTTGCAGCCACCTGAATAAAACTGAGAGGACGCCAGCCACGTCCTCTCACTATCATTTCCAATGCACGAGTGAAAAATGGCGGCGACGCGCGGCTCCTTATATAGAATCCGAATCTCGCGAGAATCCGACAGTCGGATGATGACGGTCGGGCGCGCCCGGGTTAACCGAGCAGGGCGGGAAGATTCGAATCTGCCTCGGAACCGTGTAAAATGGGTGAAGTTCGGGGGGGGTTCGGATTCCGACGAACCGAACCCGTTCATCACTACTATATACTGGTGGTCACCACAATGCAGCACTGTACTACTATATACTGGTCCCCACAATGCAGCACATATTGAGCACTGATCTGGAGAATAGAACTGAGTCTGACACGGAGCTGCAAGATACAGCAATGGACAACTGTACTGTACTACTATATACTGGTGGTCACCACAATGCAGCACTGTACTACTATATACTGGTCCCCACAATGCAGCACAGATATTGAGCACTGATCCGGAGAATAGAACTGAGTCTGACACGGAGCTGCAAGATACAGCAATGGACAACTGTATTGTACTACTATATACTGGTGGTCACCACAATACAGCACTGTACTACTATATACTGGTCCCCACAATGCAGCACACTGAGCACAGATATTGAGCTTTTCAGGCAGAGAACGTAGCCACGTCCTCTCCGCTCAATCGACAATGCACGAGTAAAAATGGCGGTGGCACGCGGCTCTTTATATGGAATCCGAATCTCGCGAGAATCCGACAGCGGGATGATGACGTTTTCCTCCGTTCGGGTTTTGCGTGTTAGGCGGGAAGAATCGAGGCTGCCTCCGACCCGTGTAAACCACGTGAAGTTCGGGGGTGTTTGGATCTCGACGAACCGAACCCGCTCATCTCTAGTTATAAGACACAGTGCTCCCTATGGCTAGTGCTACATGCATTTTAAATAAAGTTTCTCGTGGCCACTTACAGTATATGGAACCTCTTGTAAAGTACAATACAAAAACAAATTCTGCAAAATATAAGAGTTTTTTCTTCAACAAGTAGATCTTACTAACTTTGGGACTCATTTACATTTGGATGTACTGTAAGTAATTTTTATGACACGCCCCTCAGATGGAGCAGTACACGTCCGCAATGATAGTTGTTACTTTCACATCTCCCTGAAATGCTTTTTCAAAAGTAGGCAAGTATGCTTTAAGTCGGGTTCTGTTGTATAACCTGGCAGAGTCAAGGTCTGCAGAAGCATGACCGGAACACCAACTGTCAGTGCAGTGCTATACGCTGGAAGTCCAACTGCACTAAGTAATAATGTAATATTACTGTAATAATGTAATAATTCCACTCATACTGTATAGTAATTTTGGACAGGTTGGTATTGGATGACCGGTGGTTGGGAGACTGGCGGTCACCATACTGACGCCGGGATTCCGTCTGTCAGATGGCCAGCAGGGGGGGTTTCGGCCAGCACAACAAAGACCCTTGCGGGCTCGTTGCACTTGCCACAGGTTCTATCCCACTCTATGGGAATAGTCCCTGTTGCTCGGCATGCCAACTGGCGGGCTAGTCAGTGTTCATGATGCCAGCGCTGGTATTGTAACCGCATCCTTTTTGGACTTGAGGAGCCTGCACACTTCAAGCGTCTGGTTGTTCATTTATTGTTCCTCTCCCTGATGTTAGATCGAGACCATACGTACCTCAGTCCTTTTCTAGGTCACTAAGCTATACATCAGTGACAATGTGATATAAATTCATACAGTAGTTTTTGTGTGATGCCAGAACGTACAAACACAGTCTAAATGTCACTGTTTTTTGTCTCCATGGTCCATAAACAGTCCCTAGAAGTATAATTCTCAATAAAAAAATGTCTATGTACAGACACAACCCTTACAGTTTTATTATATGTATAAAATTTTTATTGTAGGGTGTCCCTATTTATCTTTGGCTATGTAAGGCTTTGTGTGAACCCAATTTCCACTGTTGTTATGTTGTTTATTACTGTTCCAGTGTTTCAATGAGAACCTCATTTAAGGACAAAATGATGAAAAAATCGGAGTAAATGTGTGAAAAGCACAAACATTATCCGATTGGTCTGATTCTGCATATGCTACAGCAGTGTTTTTCAAGCACTGTGCCGTGGCACACTAGTGTGCCCTGAGCAGTCTCCAGGTGTGCCGCCATAGAAGCACAGCCAGGCCCGTCAGTGTTTTGCCGCTACTGAGGCCCTGGAATGATCAATACTGGTGTGTTTAGTGGTTGCAGAGCCAGTTCTTATTTTGGACCCGGGCAGTGTTGGGCTCTTCTGGCTTTCTCAGATGTGGCTCAGGCATTACCTATGGAGAAGCTGCAACATGACATCATAGGACATGCAACTGCACCATGCATCACCATTATATTTGAATGTGCCTTGGCAATACTTAAATCTTGTTCAGTGTGCCGCGAGTTGTAAAGGGTTGAAAATCTCTGTGCTACAGTGTCGTCACCATGTTGTTATAAAAAATGACAAAAGACGAGCATTGGTAGAGGGGCTGCTGGAGGGGCCTGGCAGAAGCACCAGTTTGCTACCCCTCCCCAGTATGCCTGTGCTCTAGCCAGTGGCAGTGGCGCCGTCTTCATGGTGATCTCTTCGGGAAGATGGCACTGCACATAGAAAGCAAAGACTCTGGCACTGCTCCTGATTGGCTGCTGGTCCATGAACACGAACCGGCACCTGATTTAAGATACCCGTGCTATCGCCGGAGACCGGACTGGGGAGCAATAGAGGTGTGCGCTGTGCTCTCCTGCCCTCGCTGCAAGCAAGGTGGTTGGGCCGCAAAGGACCCCTGCCCGCGGGCCACAAAAGGATGCGGTAGGAGCTGCGAGTTTGACACCCCTGCCCTAGAGTTTCAGAATTTCTGTCACGGCACCCCAAGACCATATTTTCTTAGTGAGAAATTTCGAAAAAAATATAAAATGAAGTAAATTGTGTTTATAATATGTCATCCTTAGGTTCAGTTATGTGGTGAAGGACTGGTTTTGCCAATTAAATTCAGTATAAGCAATTTGAATTGTTCATGGACCACCAAACTACGGCACCACTGCAAGGCCTCCCCTATCCCCCCCTTTCCACCTTTCCTGAGGAACCCCAGGGTCTCACGGCCCCCTGTTTGGAAACTACTGCCATAAAATAAACTTATTTTTATAACTACATGTAATATACCTTAGATCTCAGTTCCTTTAAGGTTTTATATCCTTTGTATACAGTAAACTACACATATTTGAAAATCCTACACCAGGCACAAGTAATAATTCAGATGCGTTGTTGACCGGCGGCCGGGATCCTGGCGGTCAGCATACCGACGACGGGATCCTGACTGCCAGCATGCCGGGAGAGGGGCAAGCGAAACGAAGCCCCTTGCTGCGGGCTTCACGCTGCGGGCTTGGTGGCTTGCTGCGCTTGCCACAGGTTGTATTCCCACTCTATGGGTGTCATGGACACCAACTAGTGGGAATAGTCCTCGGCCCCACTGACGGCATTCGGTGGCCGGGATCCCGGTGGTGGTATGCTGACCGCCGGGATGGTGACTACATCCCATTTAGATGACTATGTGGGAGTTTTATCATTATTATCCTATTTGTATGTAAAAAGTGTTGAAAGAGGAGAGCGCAACTGCGCAGATTCCATACTGTTCCTTCAGGAAGGCTTCACTCCCTGTACCAAGATGGCTGCTGACCTAAATCCTGCACATAAATGCGGCGGCATCTTGTCAATGTCTTAGAGCATCACAGTGGGAGACAGTTGTTTTTCACTTAACTCCTCAGAGACCTGAGATTATCAAAGATCCACAACACTTCCAGTGATCCTGCCGAATAACACCCCTCTCATCTCAACCTCCGCTCAGTGAGAACCAGTGTGTAACAGTGATTAAGTGGGGTTCATAGACATATTTTATGCAATTCACAGTATGAGCTTACCATCTTCAGAGTGTTGGAGAATTATTATACATTTTTATTTTTTATCTTTTGGTCAGAGAATTTTTTTTTATTATTTTATAATGTAACTGGACCCTGTATTGTTATTTTCCCCTCAGCTCACTTTAAAATAGTTATAAAGGAGAAAGATATTTAAAAGCAATTATAGAGTAAGACCATTTTCCTTACTGTGTAAGCTGCAAACTAGGTGTCCTGTTAGTTGCTTTTCATTTTACCTTTGTATGCCTTACTGCCATGTTTTACTTATTGCACAGTGTAATCTATGTAGTGGACCCAAAATGGCTGCCTCACATGGTACTCTCTTGTGTAGAATAAACAATGCATGGTTCTAAACTCTCCTAATATATTTGTCTCCCTAAATATGTGTCATTTCTTCACCTTTTGAGAGAATTTATTTATTAAGACAACTTCAAGCAAAATATATTTAAAAAATAAATGTCTATTTTTATTTTAAGCAAAATGTAGCCTATTTTTGTTCTACTACTTCTTCTTCTTCTTCTTCTTCTTCTTCTTTGTCTTCGTCTTCTTCTTTAAAAACACCACAACGTCTTTAAGAAAAAAGTTTATTAGTCAGGGTCTTCACCTGGGGGCGGCGGCCTTTAAGCTCTTTTGCATGGCTGCCGCCTTCCCAGGGCTTCCAGCTTCTTCACCTGGTGGGCGGCGGCTGTTAAGCTCTTTTGCATAGCACTTGGAGAACCACAATTACCAGCATGTCCGGACATAAAGGGCCCGCTGGCACCTGTAAAGAAAATATTAAAATAAAAACACCACACCGTCTTTAAAAAAAAGTTTATTAGTCAGGGTCTTCACTTGGGGACGGCAGCATTTAAGCACTTTTGCATGGCCACCGCCTCTCCAGGGCTTCCGACGTCTTCACCTGGGGGGCCGCCGCCTCCCCAGGGCTTCCGTCGTCTTTCTCCAGCGTCTTCACCTGGGAGGCAGCGGCCTTTAGGCTCTTTTGCATGGCTGCCGCCTTCCCAGGGCTTCCAGCGTCTTCACCTGGTGGACGGTGGCTGTTAAGCTTTTTTGCACAGCACTTGGAGAACCACAAGTACCAGCATGTCCAGACATAAAGGGCCCACTGGCACCTGTAGTCCACCTGTAAAGAAAATATTAAAATAAAAACACCACTCCGTCTTTAAAAAAAAGTTTATTAGTCAGGGTCTTCACCTGGGGGCGGCGGCCTTTAAGCTTTTTTGCATGGCCGCCACCTCTCCAGGGCTTCCGACGCCTTCACCTGGGGGGCCGCTGCCTCCCCAGCGCTTCCGGCGTCTTCACCTGAGAGGCAGCGGCCTTTAAGCTCTTTTGCATGGCTGCCGCCTCCCCAGGGCTTCCGGCGTCTTCACCGGGAGGCAGCGGCCTTTAAGCTCTTTTGCATGGCTGCCGCCTTTCCTGGGCTTCCAGCGTCTTCACCTGGTGGGCGGCGTCCGTTAAGCTCTTTTGCATAGAACTTGGAGAACCACAAGTGCCAGCATGTCCGGACATAAAGGGCCTGCTGGCACCTGTAGTCCACCTGTAAAGAAAATATTAAAATAAAAACACCACACCGTCTTTAAAAAAAAGTTTATTATCCAGGGTCTTCACCTGGGGGCGGCGGCCTTTACGCTCGTTTGCATGGCTGCCGCCCATCCAGGACTTCCAGCGTCTTCTTTCTTCAGGAGCTCTTCTGCCGTCGGACTGACGCCGATGCCTCGAGCTGACTTATATAAGTCAGCCGGAGGGACCGGGGTGATGACGCAGCGAGCCGTGATCGGCTCGTGGTTGCCATCTTGAATTTAAAAAATTACGCTGAGGTGCCATTTTTGAAATTGGTACCGCTCCGCTGCCAAATTCTGCAGAATGGCAGTGCCACTAACACTCTCACTGCCATCGATGCCCGCACCTCCGCGCACCCATACAGTGATGGCAGCGGATCCAGTGACGGATCCTCTGGCCAATCACTGTGGCCTCACTGACAGGGGCGTGCTTTCATGGGTTGAAAGCACGTCCCTGTATGAAAGCAGCACCTCTAATGGTGCCGCTTTCCCATGCATTTCCAACGGACTTTTAATGCCCATGGCTAGGCCTCGCCCACCCCTGCCCCCCGCTCCCACACCCTTCCCCATTCACAATGGGAGGCACCACGATCGGTGCCTCCCAAACACATTTAAACAGGGATAATGATTAGATTAATATAAAGGAGATACTTATGACACAGAATACAGTATGTGTCATAAGTATCTTCTTTATATTATTTTAATCATTAATGACAGGGGAGGCACTGCCTCCCCTGCCTTCCCTGACTGCACGTCCCTGGTTTGCCCAGACCACCCGCCCACCAACTAACCTTGCCTAACCCAGTCTTCCCATCTGTCACCTCAAATCTGATATTTTGACCTATTTACCCGGCAGGAGAAAAACGCACCTATACGTCAATGGTGAGAGAGTGAAAAAAGAGAGCAAGAAATGAGTGGGGCATGGAGAGCCCACCGGGGGGATGCAGAGGTAAAGGCCCATGCTTAGGGGTGTGGCCTGCTGCCACAGAGGCTTGGCTAACATGGTATAGGGCCCATGATAAATATATATAGTAAATACTGCTAGTGCATGCATGATAATGTACCAGATTAATACCTGCAATGCACTGTAGATAATATGTATAATGTACAATTCAAGTGCACAGACGGGACCTGATCCATAGACGAGGAGGTGGGCCCCCAGGCAGTAGGGCCCACCGGTGGTTTCCCCTGTACCCCTATGGGCCAGTCCAACCCTGAGTGGGAGTGAGGGGGGGAGGGGGACAGTCATAACCACCATAGCATTCATTTCTGACGCTAACAGGAATTACAACTGTACAAATGTAGCCATTCTCGTTGTGGCTACATCTTAAGGCGACCGCACCGCGTATGTCTGGACGTCTAAGACATGTGTGTGCCCCATTCACATGGATGGGGGCGGCAAATGCCGCAACTCGACATGGCTAGGCACAGGTGCGCATAGCTGCGTCGAGGGTGCACGTTTCCCTCAGATGTAGCCATGATCAGCATGGCTACATCTGTATATTGTATTGGATAAAAACAAAAGTAATGATTAAAGCACAATTTAATTCTCTTACATCTCTACATATTAATAAAAATGGATCAGCGTGCAACACTGGCACACTGGGATTTAGGCAGGCAGAGAGAGAGAGAGTAAAGCACCCTTCATATATCTCCAATGGCCCATTTGCAGCCGCTTGTGTATGTTAAGTAATGGCACTGTCCAGTAGGTGTGAGATTTTGTTTTTATCCAATACTATGCTATCCCTAAGGTCGTAAGTCATATATTATTATAATAGTCATGCTAAACGTCTGCCGACGATTCAAAGTAAGCTGCTCTTATCTTTGTCCAGTCACTAACCTTCTACCAGTGTGCTATGCCGTGCCAGGCCTCTGAAAGCATATGCAAGAGACAGCAACAGCATAGCCCTGACATAGGCAGTTTTCATTATGACATCACAGCATGACCTCACACACCCCACCAGACTGGCTAAGACTGGTTATTTCTGGTTTGAGGCCCTTGTCTTTTACATGACTGACCTAAGGGAAATGTGATTTCACTTATCATTTAAAATTATTACATGAGATAAATTTTATTACTGCCATTTGCCGGCAGTTTTGTTCACTTAGTGGCATCTGATATTGTGATGTATATTTTATATTTTACAAATAGGGCCTGATTCAGGTTGGATCGCAATCGCAATAAGCGATCCAACGGTAAAAATTGCTAAGAGGATGCGGGATCCTGCGCAGGGCCCACCCTGCGCATGCGCCTGCATTTTCTACAGCGCCCCACAGAAAATGCGATTGCTTCTGCCTGTCTATGAGGCAGAGACGGTCGCGGGGGTGGGGGAGTGGGAGGGAGGCAACGCTCCATTTCAAAGACGGGGACGGAGCATTGCGGGGACGAGACTTCAAAACAAGGGCGGCAACGGAGAAACAGGGGTGTAGTCGGGGCAGCTGCATGACATCACAAGCAGCCGATGCTATCACAAAAATGGCTGCGGGTCTCATGCGGGCGCCTAACATGTGGGGCATACTAGCCCTGTGCTGGGCGTCCCCCCGCATGTCAGAGAATCTGATCATAAATGTGCTAAATTTAGCACCTCTAGGATCAGGTCTGAATCACCCCCATGGAACAAAAAAAAGGCCCAAATTATGTGATTTTAGTTTTGTTTGTCAATTGTTGAAAACAAAAAACCAAAACCAGTCACGGCAGTTTGTCAAAAACCAAATACAAAGACGGATGACGAATCAGGGCCAATTCCAAATCCAGCAAAAATGGTCCTGTGCACATCTCTAGCAATATTCTAATATCACATTGAGTTTGCTAGCATTGTATGCCTAGGGATGTGCTGATATGAGACATTCCCTTTAACTCCTGTTTTATTGAGTTTAATAAACTGTTCCTGTAGTTTAGCTGGTCATTCAAAACTTGGGATCAGTGCTACCATATTTTCCCTACTGGTCTGCACATGTGCACTGATGTTGCTTGCTAACTGGTAGCTGCATTAGAAGTTGTTGCATTCCACAGGAGGAGCTAGCTGCTTATAGCCAGTTTTACGTTCCACATGGCACAGTTCGGGAGCACCAGTGCCACATTTTACACATGGTACCCTGAGGTTACCGGCAGAGAGGTGCATCTCTGCCTGACCGATTACGTGACTTAAGTGTTGAACAGTGTAATGTTTTTTTTGTTGCGCTTTAACCTTTGGGACCTTGTGTTAATATTGTTGCTATAGGATGTGATACCACTACCAGGCAGGCCATGTGGTCCAAATTAAACTACTACATGTAGTTTGCTGTCTGTTTGTACATTATTCTGTTGGTATAAACATACTTGCCTACGCTCCCTCATTCTGCAGGAGACTCCATGAAATAGAAGCAATCTCCCTAACTCCCTGAATAGTCCAGCAATCTCACTGATTGCACCTTAACCCCTGATGGGGGGTAAGGTAGAGAATAGAATAACAGTCGGTAAGAGTAATTCTAGAAAGGCACTTGTAAATAATGGTAAGTTAACATTAAAGCAAAAGGGCAAAGGAAATATTAACATAAAATGTATGCTTGCGAAAGCAAGAAGCCTATCAGGTAAAATGGGGGAATTGGAATGGCATGTATCAAAAAATCAGTATGATATTATAGGTATTACGGAAACATGGTGGGACGACTCTCACGACTGAGTTACTAATTTGGAGGGATATTCACTTTTCAGGAGGGACAGGGCTACCAAAAGGGGAGGAGGGGTATGTCTCTATGTAAAACCATCTCTAAAACCAAACTTAATATATGTTATTTACGAGGGGACTGGTGATAATGTGGAATCACTATGGGTTGAGATCACTAGTGGGGGCACTGAAATAAAGAAACTAGTCATTGGCACGTGCTACAAGCAACCAGATATTAGCATACGTGACGAGGAACTACTCTCACAGCAAAATGAGAAAGCTGCGGGAATGGGGGACATCCTAGTGTTAGGGGATTTTTAACTATCCGGGTATAAACTGGAGTAACGATTCATGTGTAAAAATTAGGAGCAGCAGGATTCTAAACACATTAAAGGATCAATACTTGTCTCAATTAGTCGAGGACCCAACCAGAGGTAATAATGTTCTGGACCATGTTATTACCAATAATGTGGACATTATATCAAACATTACAGTTGGGGAGACCTTGGGAAACAGTGATCACTATATGATCACATTCAGCATCAGTTTCAAGAAACATAGCTATAAGGAATCAACAAAAACATTCAACTTTAGAAAAGCTAACTTCAATATGCTAAACGACATTAACTGGGAAGTTTTGTAAAGACACATCGGAAATGTGGGATGCTTTAAAAGGGTTGCTTGATAGCAATATTCACAAATTCATACCCTTGGGCAGTAAACGCAGGAGTACTAGACTCAAATCAATGTGGCTTAATAAGGATGTCAAAGAAGCAATGGCTAAAAAGAGTAGAGATGAGCGCCTGAAATTTTTCGGGTTTTGTGTTTTGGTTTTGGGTTCGGTTCCGCGGCCGTGTTTTGGGTTCGAACGCGTTTTGGCAAAACCTCACCGAATTTTTTTTGTCAGATTCGGGTGTGTTTTGGATTCGGGTGTTTTTTTCCAAAAACACTAAAAAACAGCTTAAATCATAGAATTTGGGGGTCATTTTGATCCCAAAGTATTATTAACCTCAAAAACCATAATTTACACTCATTTTCAGTCTATTCTGAATACCTCACACCTCACAATATTATTTTTAGTCCTAAAATTTGCACCGAGGTCGCTGTGTGAGTAAGATAAGCGACCCTAGTGGCCGACACAAACACCGGGCCCATCTAGGAGTGGCACTGCAGTGTCACGCAGGATGTCCCTTCCAAAAAACCCTCCCCAAACAGCACATGACGCAAAGAAAAAAAGAGGCGCAATGAGGTAGCTGTGTGAGTAAGATTAGCGACCCTAGTGGCCGACACAAACACCGGGCCCATCTAGGAGTGGCACTGCAGTGTCACGCAGGATGGCCCTTCCAAAAAACCCTCCCCAAACAGCACATGACGCAAAGAAAAAAAGAGGCGCAATGAGGTAGCTGTGTGAGTAAGATTAGCGACCCTAGTGGCCGACACAAACACCGGGCCCATCTAGGAGTGGCACTGCAGTGTCACGCAGGATGGCCCTTCCAAAAAACCCTCCCCAAACAGCACATGACGCAAAGAAAAAAAGAGGCGCAATGAGGTAGCTGACTGTGTGAGTAAGATTAGCGACCCTAGTGGCCGACACAAACACCGGGCCCATCTAGGAGTGGCACTGCAGTGTCACGCAGGATGTCCCTTCCAAAAAACCCTCCCCAAACAGCACATGACGCAAAGAAAAAAAGAGGCGCAATGAGGTAGCTGTGTGAGTAAGATTAGCGACCCTAGTGGCCGACACAAACACCGGGCCCATCTAGGAGTGGCACTGCAGTGTCACGCAGGATGGCCCTTCCAAAAAACCCTCCCCAAACAGCACATGACGCAAAGAAAAAAAGAGGCGCAATGAGGTAGCTGTGTGAGTAAGATTAGCGACCCTAGTGGCCGACACAAACACCGGGCACATCTAGGAGTGGCACTGCAGTGTCACGCAGGATGGCCCTTCCAAAAAACCCTCCCCAAACAGCACATGACGCAAAGAAAAAAAGAGGCGCAATGAGGTAGCTGACTGTGTGAGTAAGATTAGCGACCCTAGTGGCCGACACAAACACCGGGCCCATCTAGGAGTGGCACTGCAGTGTCACGCAGGATGTCCCTTCCAAAAAACCCTCCCCAAACAGCACATGACGCAAAGAAAAAAAGAGGCGCAATGAGGTAGCTGACTGTGTGAGTAAGATTAGCGACCCTAGTGGCCGACACAAACACCGGGCCCATCTAGGAGTGGCACTGCAGTGTCACGCAGGATGTCCCTTCCAAAAAACCCTCCCCAAACAGCACATGACGCAAAGAAAAAAAGAGGCGCAATGAGGTAGCTGACTGTGTGAGTAAGATTAGCGACCCTAGTGGCCGACACAAACACCGGGCCCATCTAGGAGTGGCACTGCAGTGTCACGCAGGATGTCCCTTCCAAAAAACCCTCCCCAAACAGCACATGACGCAAAGAAAAAAAGAGGCGCAATGAGGTAGCTGACTGTGTGAGTAAGATTAGCGACCCTAGTGGCCGACACAAACACCGGGCCCATCTAGGAGTGGCACTGCAGTGTCACGCAGGATGTCCCTTCCAAAAAACCCTCCCCAATCAGCACATGATGCAAAGAAAAAGAAAAGAAAAAAGAGGTGCAAGATGGAATTGTCCTTGGGCCCTCCCACCCACCCTTATGTTGTATAAACAAAACAGGACATGCACACTTTAACCAACCCATCATTTCAGTGACAGGGTCTGCCACACGACTGTGACTGATATGACGGGTTGGTTTGGACCCCCCCAAAAAAAGAAGCAATTAATCTCTCCTTGCACAAACTGGCTCTACAGAGGCAAGATGTCCACCTCATCTTCACCCTCCGATATATCACCGTGTACATCCCCCTCCTCACAGATTATCAATTCGTCCCCACTGGAATCCACCATCTCAGCTCCCTGTGTACTTTGTGGAGGCAATTGCTGCTGGTCAATGTCTCCGCGGAGGAATTGATTATAATTCATTTTAATGAACATCATCTTCTCCACATTTTCTGGATGTAACCTCGTACGCCGATTGCTGACAAGGTGAGCGGCGGCACTAAACACTCTTTCGGAGTACACACTTGTGGGAGGGCAACTTAGGTAGAATAAAGCCAGTTTGTGCAAGGGCCTCCAAATTGCCTCTTTTTCCTGCCAGTATAAGTACGGACTGTGTGACGTGCCTACTTGGATGCGGTCACTCATATAATCCTCCACCATTCTATCAATGTTGAGAGAATCATATGCAGTGACAGTAGACGACATGTCCGTAATCGTTGTCAGGTCCTTCAGTCCGGACCAGATGTCAGCATCAGCAGTCGCTCCAGACTGCCCTGCATCACCGCCAGCGGGTGGGCTCGGAATTCTGAGCCTTTTCCTCGCACCCCCAGTTGCGGGAGAATGTGAAGGAGGAGATGTTGACAGGTCGCGTTCCGCTTGACTTGACAATTTTGTCACCAGCAGGTCTTTCAACCCCAGCAGACCTGTGTCTGCCGGAAAGAGAGATCCAAGGTAGGCTTTAAATCTAGGATCGAGCACGGTGGCCAAAATGTAGTGCTCTGATTTCAACAGATTGACCACCCTTGAATCCTTGTTAAGCGAATTAAGGGCTGCATCCACAAGTCCCACATGCCTAGCGGAATCGCTCCCTTTTAGCTCCTTCTTCAATGCCTCCAGCTTCTTCTGCAAAAGCCTGATGAGGGGAATGACCTGACTCAGGCTGGCAGTGTCTGAACTGACTTCACGTGTGGCAAGTTCAAAGGGCATCAGAACCTTGCACAACGTTGAAATCATTCTCCACTGCACTTGAGACAGGTGCATTCCACCTACTATATCGTGCTCAATTGTATAGGCTTGAATGGCCTTTTGCTGCTCCTCCAACCTCTGAAGCATATAGAGGGTTGAATTCCACCTCGTTACCACTTCTTGCTTCAGATGATGGCAGGGCAGGTTCAGTAGTTTTTGGTGGTGCTCCAGTCTTCTGTACGTGGTGCCTGTACGCCGAAAGTGTCCCGCAATTTTTCTGGCCACCGACAGCATCTCTTGCACGCCCCTGTCGTTTTTTAATAAATTCTGCACCACCAAATTCAAGGTATGTGCAAAACATGGGACGTGCTGGAATTTGCCCATATTTAATGCACACACAATATTGCTGGCGTTGTCCGATGCCACAAATCCACAGGAGAGTCCAATTGGGGTAAGCCATTCCGCGATGATCTTCCTCAGTTGCCGTAAGAGGTTTTCAGCTGTGTGCGTATTCTGGAAAGCGGTGATACAAAGCGTAGCCTGCCTAGGAAAGAGTTGGCGTTTGCGAGATGCTGCTACTGGTGCCGCCGCTGCTGTTCTTGCGGCGGGAGTCCATACATCTACCCAGTGGGCTGTCACAGTCATATAGTCCTGACCCTGCCCTGCTCCACTTGTCCACATGTCCGTGGTTAAGTGGACATTGGGTACAACTGCATTTTTTAGGACACTGGTGAGTCTTTTTCTGACGTCCGTGTACATTCTCGGTATCGCCTGCCTAGAGAAGTGGAACCTAGATGGTATTTGGTAACGGGGGCACACTGCCTCAATAAATTGTCTAGTTCCCTGTGAACTAACGGCGGATACCGGACGCACGTCTAACACCAACATAGTTGTCAAGGACTCAGTTATCCGCTTTGCAGTAGGATGACTGCTGTGATATTTCATCTTCCTCGCAAAGGACTGTTGAACAGTCAATTGCTTACTGGAAGTAGTACAAGTGGGCTTACGACTTCCCCTCTGGGATGACCATCGACTCCCAGCGGCAACAACAGCAGCGCCAGCAGCAGTAGGCGTTACACGCAAGGATGCATCGGAGGAATCCCAGGCAGGAGAGGACTCGTCAGAATTGCCAGTGACATGGCCTGCAGGACTATTGGCATTCCTGGGGAAGGAGGAAATTGACACTGAGGGAGTTGGTGGGGTGGTTTGCGTGAGCTTGGTTACAAGAGGAAGGGATTTACTGGTCAGTGGACTGCTTCCGCTGTCACCCAAAGTTTTTGAACTTGTCACTGACTTATTATGAATGCGCTGCAGGTGACGTATAAGGGAGGATGTTCCGAGGTGGTTAACGTCCTTACCCCTACTTATTACAGCTTGACAAAGGGAACACACGGCTTGACACCTGTTGTCCGCATTTCTGGTGAAATACCTCCACACCGAAGAGCTGATTTTTTTGGTATTTTCACCTGGCATGTCAACGGCCATATTCCTCCCACGGACAACAGGTGTCTCCCCGGGTGCCTGACTTAAACAAACCACCTCACCATCAGAATCCTCCTTGTCAATTTCCTCCCCAGCGCCAGCAACACCCATATCCTCCTCATCCTGGTGTACTTCAACACTGACATCTTCAATCTGACTATCAGGAACTGGACTGCGGGTGCTCCTTCCAGCACTTGCAGGGGGCGTGCAAATGGTGGAAGGCGCATGCTCTTCACGTCCAGTGTTGGGAAGGTCAGGCATCGCAACCGACACAATTGGACTCTCCTTGTGGATTTGGGATTTCAAAGAACGCACAGTTCTTTGCGGTGCTTTTGCCAGCTTGAGTCTTTTCAGTTTTCTAGCGAGAGGCTGAGTGCTTCCATCCTCATGTGAAGCTGAACCACCGACAATTTTATTTTAGGTTTTGGAGTCCTTTTTTTACTGATATTTGGTGTTTTGGTTTTGACATGCTCTGTACTATGCCATTGGGCATCGGCCTTGGCAGACGACGTTGCTGGCATTTCATCGTCTCGGCCATGACTAGTGGCAGCAGCTTCAGCACGAGGTGGAAGTGGATCTTGATCTTTCCCTAATTTTGGAACCTCAACATTTTTGTTCTCCATATTTTAATAGGCACAACTAAAAGGCACCTCAGGTAAACAATGGAGATGGATGGATTGGATACTAGTATACAATTATGGACGGGCTGCCGAGTGCCGACACAGAGGTAGCCACAGCCGTGAACTACCGCACTGTACTGTGTCTGCTGCTAATATATAGACTGGTTGATAAAGAGATAGTATACTCGTAACTAGTATGTATGTATAAAGAAAGAAAAAAAACCACGGTTAGGTGGTATATACAATTATGGACGGGCTGCCGAGTGCCGACACAGAGGTAGCCACAGCCGTGAACTACCGCACTGTACTGTGTCTGCTGCTAATATATAGACTGGTTGATAAAGAGATAGTATACTCGTAACTAGTATGTATGTATAAAGAAAGAAAAAAAAACCACGGTTAGGTGGTATATACAATTATGGACGGGCTGCCGAGTGCCGACACAGAGGTAGCCACAGCCGTGAACTACTGTACTGTGTCTGCTGCTAATATATAGACTGGTTGATAAAGAGATAGTATACTCGTAACTAGTATGTATGTATAAAGAAAGAAAAAAAAACCACGGTTAGGTGGTATATACAATTATGGACGGGCTGCCGAGTGCCGACACAGAGGTAGCCACAGCAGTGAACTACCGCACTGTACTGTGTCTGCTGCTAATATATAGACTGGTTGATAAAGAGATAGTATACTCGTAACTAGTATGTATGTATAAAGAAAGAAAAAAAAACCACGGTTAGGTGGTATATACAATTATGGACGGGCTGCCGAGTGCCGACACAGAGGTAGCCACAGCCGTGAACTACCGCACTGTACTGTGTCTGCTGCTAATATATAGACTGGTTGATAAAGAGATAGTATACTCGTAACTAGTATGTATGTATAAAGAAAGAAAAAAAAACCACGGTTAGGTGGTATATACAATTATGGACGGGCTGCCGAGTGCCGACACAGAGGTAGCCACAGCCGTGAACTACCGCACTGTACTGTGTCTGCTGCTAATATATAGACTGGTTGATAAAGAGATAGTATACTCGTAACTAGTATGTATGTATAAAGAAAGAAAAAAAAAACCACGGTTAGGTGGTATATACAATTATGGACGGGCTGCCGAGTGCCGACACAGAGGTAGCCACAGCCGTGAACTACCGCACTGTACTGTGTCTGCTGCTAATATATAGACTGGTTGATAAAGAGATAGTATACTCGTAACTAGTATGTATGTATAAAGAAAGAAAAAAAAACCACGGTTAGGTGGTATATACAATTATGGACGGGCTGCCGAGTGCCGACACAGAGGTAGCCACAGCCGTGAACTACCGCACTGTACTGTGTCTGCTGCTAATATATAGACTGGTTGATAAAGAGATAGTATACTCGTAACTAGTATGTATGTATAAAGAAAGAAAAAAAAACCACGGTTAGGTGGTATATACAATTATGGACGGGCTGCCGAGTGCCGACACAGAGGTAGCCACAGCCGTGAACTACCGCACTGTACTGTGTCTGCTGCTAATATATAGACTGGTTGATAAAGAGATAGTATACTCGTAACTAGTATGTATGTATAAAGAAAGAAAAAAAAACCACGGTTAGGTGGTATATACAATTATGGACGGGCTGCCGAGTGCCGACACAGAGGTAGCCACAGCCGTGAACTACCGCACTGTACTGTGTCTGCTGCTAATATATAGACTGGTTGATAAAGAGATAGTATACTCGTAACTAGTATGTATGTATAAAGAAAGAAAAAAAAACCACGGTTAGGTCACTGGTATATACAATTATGGACGGGCTGCCGAGTGCCGACACAGAGGTAGCCACAGCCGTGAACTACCGCACTGTACTGTGTCTGCTGCTAATATAGACTGGTTGATAAAGAGATAGTATACTACTAATATTATATACTGGTGGTCAGGTCACTGGTCACTAGTCACACTGGCAGTGGCACTCCTGCAGCAAAAGTGTGCACTGTTTAATTTTAATATAATATTATGTACTCCTGGCTCCTGCTATAACCTATAACTGGCACTGCAGTAGTGCTCCCCAGTCTCCCCCACAATTATAAGCTGTGTGAGCTGAGCAGTCAGACAGATATATAATATATATAGATGATGCAGCACACTGGCCTGAGCCTGAGCAGTGCACACAGATATGGTATGTGACTGACTGAGTCACTGTGTGTATCGCTTTTTTCAGGCAGAGAACGGATATATTAAATAAACTGCACTGTGTGTCTGGTGGTCACTCACTATATAATATATTATGTACTCCTGGCTCCTGCTATAACCTATAACTGGCACTGCAGTAGTGCTCCCCAGTCTCCCCCACAATTATAAGCTGTGTGAGCTGAGCAGTCAGACAGATATATATAATATTATATATAGATAATAGATGATGCAGCACACTGGCCTGAGCCTGAGCAGTGCACACAGATATGGTATGTGACTGAGTCACTGTGTGCTGTGTATCGCTTTTTTCAGGCAGAGAACGGATTATATTATGTACTCCTGGCTCCTGCTATAACCTATAACTGGCACTGCAGTAGTGCTCCCCAGTCTCCCCCACAATTATAAGCTGTGTGAGCTGAGCAGTCAGACAGATATATATAATATTATATATAGATAATAGATGATGCAGCACACTGGCCTGAGCCTGAGCAGTGCACACAGATATGGTATGTGACTGAGTCACTGTGTGCTGTGTATCGCTTTTTTCAGGCAGAGAACGGATTATAAATAAAAGTGGTGGTCACTGGTCACTATCAGCAAAACTCTGCACTGTACACTACTGAGTACTCCTAATGCTCCCCAAAATTAGTAAATCAAGTGTCTCTCTAATCTATTCTAATTCTAAACGGAGAGGACGCCAGCCACGTCCTCTCCCTATCAATCTCAATGCACGTGTGAAAATGGCGGCGACGCGCGGCTCCTTATATAGAATCCGAGTCTCGCGATAGAATCCGAGCCTCGCGAGAATCCGACAGCGTCATGATGACGTTCGGGCGCGCTCGGGTTAACCGAGCAAGGCGGGAAGATCCGAGTCGCTCGGACCCGTGAAAAAAAACATGAAGTTCTGGCGGGTTCGGATTCAGAGAAACCGAACCCGCTCATCTCTAAAAAAGAGGTGTTCTTTTAAAGCATTTAAAACTAATGGAGGGGAGGGGTCATTCCAGTATTACAAAGAATGCAATAAAAGATGCAAAAAAGTAATAAGGGCAGCTACAATTGTAAACGAAAAACAAATTGCTATAGAGAGTAAAGCCAATCCCAAAGAGTTTTATAAATACATAAACATTAAAGGGTTAAAAAATTAGAACATAGGCCCATTAAAAGATGAACTGTGAGCCTTGGAAACGATGACAAAATAAAAGCAGATATACTGAACAGCTTTTTTTCACCAGGGAGGATCAGACTGTGTTAGTAGTGCATAACGACAGTGAAGGTAATGATTCTTGGCTAGATGCTTGTTTAAGTGAGGAAATAGTCCTGGAGAGAGTAATTGGCTGGATAACAGGGTACAACGAGTAGTGGTCAATGAGATGTTCTCCTGCTGGGCACTAGTAGTCAGCAATATACCACAAGGGTCCATATTTGGTCCGCTACTGTTCAATATATATATCAATGACCTAGGAATAGGCCTGGGGAGCATATAAACCTCATATAGTCTGAGTATTGTCCGTAACATAAACTATAACATCTTAACACTTAATTATAATAAATAAAGACACGGAGACTTGAATTTGTCAGAAATTGTTAGCAATTTATTTAAGTGAACCATTAACTGTGAATAATTAAACTAAAGTATGGTGGCCAGAAAGAACGGCTAAACAACCCTATCCCATAGATGACTATCTTATAAAAAAGAACTGACGTAAACCTTCCAACAAACAAATAGGTATCCGCTCAACCTCCATCCTGACTACCCACCCGTGAAGGTGATGAGGCTGCCACCCGTGAAAGCGGTCCAGCAGATGTAAAACCAGTCAGCGAAGGAGAGCGCACCTAAAAATCAACAACCAAACGACCTCCAATCCACTCTTTAATACAACAAATGTTAACTTGCCGTTCTTTCCCGCCAACAGCGAAGTTCTGTTCCACAGAAACTACGCACCGCCACCATACCCCTAACCTACCAAACCAACCACCGAAAACAGATCCTCCAAAAACATAGATAGTCCCTGTCCTGTCAAGTGCACACCATCAGGTCTAAACAAGTAGAAGTACCGAAACTTGATCCGCTGATGCCAAACCACGGCACCGCCATGGGCCACCACAAACGTAGCCACCGCGGCATTCACCTTCCGGCGAGCCACATTGATCGCCCGACAATCCACCACTCCACGCCAACACAACCGCGGCACCATACAAGACCAGATAAGCCTACAGCCAAGCGCCAAGCGCCCGAAATCACTTGCAGATCCTGAATAATGGCCAATCGAAGATTGACTGCCTTCCTCCTACCTAGGTCGTTCCCTCCTAAGTGAATCACCAACAGTTTGGGGATGCCAAACCGCCGAACCTGCTCCATAAGCTTCGCTTTCAGGTCATGCCAAAGCATACCACGCACACCTATCCACCGCACATCATCCGAACCCACAAAGCAAGGAGCCCCTTCCGTAGCCAAAAAATTGGCTGCCCAATAAACATAGGAATGGCCAATCACCCACACATCACACACATCCACCCGCCAACCTAAAAGGGAAAAAACAGATAAACAAATGTGAATATGGGAGATAAAACCAAACCCAGCCCAGAACAGGAACCAACTATCAGAATGAGGATCTGCCAAAAAGAAAAAATTGAATAGAGGACTATAACTTTCCTCTTGAACAAGCTTCAGGCCAATCGAAGCAACAGAAATAAACAAAAGGAAAAAACAAAATAACAAAAAAGGGGGGGGGGGGGAGGTTAGAGCTGGGAGGAGGGGGTTGGGGGGAACACAGAATAACTCGGCTGGAGGTGAAGCGTAAAAACCTGCTGAGGAACTTGTAATTAGATGCCAATTAGCCGAATTGAAAGACTGCGTAGGTCATGAATGTGGCCGAAAGCAGCATAAACTCGCCGTATGGGCTTCCGGCACGCCTCTTGATGCAGCACGCTGGCACGGAAGGGGTTACAGTTTTTTGTGGGAGGAACTTAAGGAAAACTGGCTGGATTGTGATTGGCTGGATTCTGTATAGGGGCTGGTCTGGCATACATATAGTCTTCAGACTTAGGACATTCTGCCTCTTCCAGTTTTTTTTCCATGAGACTGATAGACTGATAAGTATACTGATTCTCCTATTACTTGTTTCCTTTCCTCCTCATATCATCTCCCTAGCTCTTTTCTCTCTTGTCTGTCCCTAATCTTCCTTCTATCTCCTCTGTGTCTCTTTTCTTGGTGTCTTTTTCTAATTTTATAGTAATAGCTTTTGTACCTTCTGCTCACAGCGCTGGGATTCACATATTGCACTTACTATTCAGAGGGCCGTCGGCATATCAACCCCGGCGCAGCTCAGCCCTCCCGCCCGGCTTCATGGTCTCCAGCGTGTGCCTGGTCAGGCCGGGGCAGGCCAGCTGCGCTGCGGTGCCGGAGCCCTAGTGCGTGCGCGGCCGGGCTCGCCCGCCCGCCGTGCACGCGTACATCCTCTTCACCGCTTGAGGTAGCCGGGGTAGGCCGGGCGCGCCGCGTTCAGGAGACCTGGCGCGACCGGGAACGCCCGCCCGCCCGCCCCTGCACGCTCTTTCACCTTCTTTTTCCGTCTCCGTCGCTAGCTGCGGACGGGGACGGAGCGCTGGGGGTCTTGGGACGGCTGAGGTGACTCACCAGGGACGGAGTCGTTCCGTCCCTGACCCACCGCTTCAGACAGCTGACGGCCGCACGAGTCACGTGGGCCATGTCAGCGCTCAGCCCTACCGCTAGGCAGCTGCCCAACGCCAAGGGGGGAACCCCCCCCCCCCCCTTCCCTGATATATATATATATTGTGCTGTTTGGGGGCCTAATGGTTAGGCACATGGTTGTCATATTTTTACAGGGGTTTTATCCCTTACAAAGAAATAGCAAGAAAAAAAAACAAAACAAAAAAAAAAAAAACTGCCCACGCAAAAACTCCCCAGCGGGGGGTTGCGCGGCTGCCGGACACGATGGGTCCGTGTGGCGCGCGCTTGCTGTCACCCCTTTTGTCACCAGGGGGGCCCATATTAGGCCTGCCCCCGATGATAAAGATTATTCAAATACAGGCCAGCGCCCGCCCGTACCCGGACGGTACGACGCGCCCTCCCTTCTGCTGCGCATGGCCTGTCGCCGCCGTCGGACCTGGCTGGGCCCGTCGGCAGGGGTCGCGCCACGCCCGCCCGTGGGTCGTACGTGTGGCGCATAGTTCTATAGCCAGCCGTGGCCATTCGGACCCTGCCGGTCACGGGCAGGGGCCCCGGCTGCCGGTCACTCACCCCAGCCCCAACCCTCCTTCGACCTTTGCACTGCCCCCCTTTCTAGCAGTGTCTAGGCTCCAGTATCTCGTCCTTAGGCCAATGTTCGAGATCGGAGGAGTGCGAAGCGCAGGTGGGTATGGCAAGATTTATTACAGCGGGACGGCTACGCCGTGATGCCCGACAGTCATGGATCTTCGGGATCCTTGCTCCCGACGGGTGGTTTGCGAACCTCCCGTGGGGCGCGCGACTCGTGTGTTGGGTCTGAGCTTCGGCCGCCTTCAACGGCGGCTGCCCCATCCTTGGTGGACGCCACAGTTTTTGTCCGCCATTCGTGCCGCTGTTGTGTCGGCAGTGGCTCCCTTGTTGTCCTCCGAGCCCGGTGGATTGGGTCTGCCCACTGTTTCTTTGTCGGATAACATTGTGCGATCTCTTACGCCACTCCTGTCCTCTGGGGCCACTTTCCCCCTCCGCCAGCCCCGCTCACAGCGCTGCGAGACCGGTGGGGGAGCATCAAACAATGTCTCGCTTTTGTCTCACCAGCCGTGGACGCCGGGACAAACCTGGAGTCAGCTGATGCATACACCAGTTGTCCGGCGGTTGCAGGGACCGATGGAGGACCCTCTTGCGCAGATTAGTCTTCATAGGACCCTGACTGGTTCCGGGGGAGCGCCGTTACTCCCCCGACGCGGATTTAGATCTAGTAATCCATCCCGGTCCTCTAGCCGGGGCTCAGTACGCGTAGGGTTTCCAGCGAGCGCTGTATACACAGGCATAGGCATTGGGGCACAGACTCTTCCCTTGCCTCCACATCCTTAGAGTGTGTGTCCTCCTCCTACGGCTTTGCACTGGTCAAGCGTTGCGAACGGCGTGAGCGCCGGTATTCCACCTCTTCCGCCTCGCATGTGTCATTTGCGTCAGACACTGTTCACCGGGCCAACACGGCAGTGCACCGTGCTCTCCGGCCCTGTGTCCGGGAGCGGATCCGAAAGGGCCAATATGTCAATTTTTGCTCTTACTAGCTATGCTCGTATAGCCTTGCTTTCGGCTAAGCAAAAGGGCAGGGGCAGCAAGGACGCTTTGCGCTCCTACCCGACTTGAGTTAGGTACATATTCATCTTTGCCGCGCGTTACTTACAGACGCGCCCGGACGAACACTTTAACATTGTGCTCCATAAGTTCCTTATACACGTGCTGCACCATAAGTACTAAGGGTCGGCTTGGCGACGTTACTGTGAGGACTTCCGGCGCAAAATCTGCATGGGCGGCAGATCTATAACTTCGGTAAAAAGGCGGTGGAATTGTTCTCAGAGCGGCCACAGGGTTCGGCCGGCGCTAGGACTGTGGTACATCAGGACGTTTGGGGTCAACGACCTGCCCTCGTCCTGCCGGCTTTCGAGGGGGTCCATCGAGCGCGGGGCATAGTTAATGCTTCGCTTTCAATACTGCCCAATACGGCTTGGGGCGGCGGCAGCGTTTCGTCACTCCTACATCAGCTGTGGCGGAGGCCACGGGATCAAGGACTGCCCCACTCAAGGGCCCGGGGGTAATTCTGTGCCGCATACCCGCTGCCCCAGGCGCTGGCCACAGCCCCCACCCCAATTAGACTACGGGAGCTCATACCCTGGCTGCGACGGTACCCTCGGCCGGTGGACGCCCTATTCTTACACTCTGGTCTTGCATCTGGTTTCCCCTTGCCGATGCATGGACTGGTGGGTCCCGGGGCTGGTACGAACTTGCGTTCGGCTCGGGAGTTTCCGGACGTGCGCCGGCAGAAGGTTGCGGCTGCAGTGTCGTCAGGTTGGATGATGGCCTTTTCCGGGAACTCCCCCCCCCCCCCCCCCCTCCTTACCAGATTGGTCACTGTCCCCTGTAGGCATAGTGCCCAGGAAGTCCGTGGGCGAATCTTGACTCATCCGTCTTTCCTGTCCTCTCGGATCATTGATTAATTAGGCTATCCCTATTAGCAGGTAGGGTCGTTTACCTATCTGAAAGTTTGATTCGGCCATAGACGCCATTCGGTCGTTTGGTCAGGGGCCAGTGACGTGTGAATTGGACATCGAGTTAGCGTTTCGCTCCTCCCGCTGCACCCCTTTTGCCTTTCGATTTAGGGGGTTTTCAACTGGATAATGGCTACTGCATTTATCATGGCCTCCCTGTGGGGTTTCTCTCTCTGGCGCATACTTCGAAAGGTGCAGTTCGGCCACCTGGCACTGCTCGCAGCGTTGTCTTGTGGCAGAGGGCATTGGCAGGGTCCCCTGAGCCTCCTTGTTTACCTCGGGATTCAGATGATATGGTCAAAGGCTCTGTAGGCTCCTTGGGGACAAGGTGCTGCGTTTTCACTATGATATCATCTATGGGCTCGCCGTGGGCAAGCTTACTCTACACCAGGCTCACTACTTCCTGGGCCTGTTTCCTTTTGCTTGCAACGTTACCCCCAGGGGTAAGTATTTTCGGTAGGAACTTGGAACAGGTGACAGTTGGGATTAGACACCCGCATCATTTTCTTGGTTTAGCACTCAAAGGATTTACGATTTGGGACGAATTTATAGTTAGTTTCACCACCTCCCTGGAAGCTTTTCGCGTCCGCCTCTGGTGCTGCCGTTTCGGGCTGCTGCTGGATATTTTTCCCATATGGGGCGCAGTGGAGCTCTGGCGCTATGCCCTGCGTAATAAGCGGGTGGTCTGCTGGTGCGACAATTTGGCCGTGGGTTTTGCCATCCTTAGGCAGGAGTCCACACCCTTGCCGGACTGCGGGTCTTCGCACAGATAGTCTTGCTATGCGGGGTTAACCAACATTACGTTGCGAGCCACGCATGTCCCGGCCGAGCGCGACGAAATTGATGATACCCTTTCTCTCGGCAACTAGCAACTAGGTTTAGGCAGTTGGCTCCTGCAGCTCTAATCCAAGGGGACTTCTGTCCTGCTTCTGTGTGCGGATTGGAGGATTTAGCCAACAGGTTTTTTTTGGCTCCTGCAACTTGCGCGGATTATCTGCCCGCTTGGGAGCGGTGGAGTCGTTACCTTCTCGAGAGGGGCCATAGCGGTAAGACCCCTCACAAGATGGCCCATAGTTGCATTGGATTCAGGATGTCTGGGATGGTGGCAAAAGGCCGATCCCTGAACATCCGGGCAGCAGGCCCTCTGGGATGGTGGCAGAAGGTCGATCCCGGAATATCGGGGGCAGAAGGCCCTCCAACATTTAGGTTATTATTTCAATTACACTTTTGAGATATTTTATTTTCATGTGCTCTCCGCTTTCTGCTATGTGTGTTTAATAGGTCAATCGTCCCTTCGTTAGAGAGGGGCTTTTTTCATCCCAGTTTAGATTTAATTGACCTTTCTTTCAGTTCATAAAAGTCGTCGACGTACGCCCCGACGGTTTGGGGTGTAAGATTCAGCGCTCACGATACGAGGATACGGGGATACCATACGGGGATACATGGTTCGCCTCTTCGTGGCGGCCTTTACGAGGGCCTTCCACGGTGCGTTCAGGATGGATGAGCTGGTGTCCGTCTCTCGGACTTTTGCCTCGCCCATGCTGGCTGCCCACATCGTCGTATGCCCCGACGGTTCGTGGTGTCGGATTCAGCGCTCCAAGACTGACGTAGCCAGTGGGTTCGAATGGGTCAGGCTCGTGCGCGGGGCATTTTGTCCGGTCGCCGCAGCCCAGGCTTATTCGTCCGTACGGCCTCCAACGCCCACCGGGTGTCTCGTCCATTGTGACGGTCCCCCGTTGACCAGATATCAATTCCAGTCAGTTTTGGGACGTTGTCTTTGATACCTGGGTCTATCTCCGGCCGACTATGGGACTCACTCTTTCCGCATCGGCGCTGCGTTAGCAGCCACTGCGGCGGGTTGGTCCGAAGTCGACGTTCGGGCACTGGGTCGGTGGAGGTCTGGTGCAGTCAGACGCTATATCAGGCCTTTTCCTCCAAGCGCGCCCCTTTGAGGACTAGCCGCTCGTCGCAGTTGCACTTTGCGATTGCGGGGGCCTTGAGGAATTTTTGTTTTATCGTTGGTTTTAATTACGGCTTTTGTCGGCTGACGAAGTTTTGCGTTTTTGCCTCAAGTCAAATTGGGCGACCCCCCCCCCCTTACCCCCTCTGTTAGGGACGCAGGTTAGGTTACCCATTTTCTCCATAACATATTTCATGTACTACCCTCAGTCACACCCTTCTTTTGCAGGAAGGCGGCTAGACCCACGCTTTATATGGCTTGTCGGCCGTAGTTTTGTGTCCTGTTTTATTTAGTTTGGGTTGAGTTTAGGTTAGGTTACCCATTTTCTCTATACCATTTTCATTTATTACCCTCAGTCACACCCTTCTTTTGCAGGAAGGCGGCTAGACCCACGCTTTATATGGCTTGTCGGCCGTAGTTTTGTGTTCTGTTTTATTTAGTTTGGGTTGAGTTTAGTTTTCTTCGTGTTCTGCTTTGATTAGTGAGTGGGTTTTTTCGGTTCAGGTGGCGGTGGCAGGTTGGTAACCTGGCAGTTGGCCGGTTTCTGAACGGTTATTTTAGTTTAACTTAAGGACTTTATTGTTAGTAACTTCGGGTGAACTTTTAGGTATTATTATAGTCTTAGTATTAATTTATGGGCACCACCGTACCTGGTGGCCCATATGATAGACCATAAACATGTGTGGATATCGGGGCCAGAGGCCCAATTTTTGACCCCATAGGGGCGGAGCGTACCTCCGTCCCTACAACTGTTGGTGGGCAGGGGTAGTGGCAGAAGGTCGACCCCTAGCCTTGGATTTTGGAATTCTGATGTCTGGGATGGAGGCAGGAGGCCGATCCCGGAACATCTGGGGCAGAAGGCCCCCTCACACATATGTTTTTATTGCTCGGGATGGAGGCAGCAGGCCGATCCCGGAACATCTGGGGCAGAAGGCCCCCTCACACACATGTTTATTGCTCTATTTTGTCATATAATTTTGGATCACCCTTATTAAGTTGTTTATCATGCTTAACCGTTCTTCTCCCCGCCACCTTAGTTAGAGAGGGAAGTCTGCATTTTTAGTTTTAGTATTAATAGGCCTTCCTCTCAGTCAAAATAAAAAGCTGACCCCTTTCACGACAATTACGGTTGTTGTGTCTTTATTTATTAGGATAAGTGTGCTTGAGTGGCGTGCGGATGCATCTGACGTGTGAAGTTTAAGACTGCGTAGGTCATGAATGTGGCCGAAAGCAGCATAAACTCGCCGTATGGGCTTCCGGCACGCCTCTTGATGCAGCACGCTGGCACGGAAGGGGTTACAGTTTTTTGTGGGAGGAACTTAAGGAAAACTGGCTGGATTGTGATTGGCTGGATTCTGTATAGGGGCTGGTCTGGCATACATATAGTCTTCAGACTTAGGACATTCTGCCTCTTCCAGTTTTTTTTTCCATGACCCACCCTCCCGCCCTGGGGAGTTGGTTTTTTGTTGCTCCTCTGGGGTTACTTGTGTCGGCTTTTGGTGGCCGGTTTCTGAACGGTTATTTTAGTTTAACTTAAGGACTTTATTGTTAGTAACTTCGGGTGAACTTTTAGGTATTATTATAGTCTTAGTATTAATTTATGGGCACCACCGTACCTGGTGGCCCATATGATAGACCATAAACATGTGTGGATATCGGGGCCAGAGGCCCAATTTTTTACCCCATAGGGGCGGAGCGTACCTCCGTCCCTACAACTGTTGGTGGGCAGGGGTAGTGGCAGAAGGTCGACCCCTAGCCTTGGATTTTGGAATTCTGATGTCTGGGATGGAGGCAGGAGGCCGATCCCGGAACATCTGGGGCAGAAGGCCCCCTCACACATATGTTTTTATTGCTCGGGATGGAGGCAGCAGGCCGATCCCGGAACATCTGGGGCAGAAGGCCCCCTCACACACATGTTTATTGCTCTATTTTGTCATATAATTTTGGATTACCCTTATTAAGTTGTTTATCATGCTTAACCGTTCTTCTCCCCGCCACCTTAGTTAGAGAGGGAAGTCTGCATTTTTAGTTTTAGTATTAATAGGCCTTCCTCTCAGTCAAAATAAAAAGCTGACCCCTTTCACGACAATTACGGTTGTTGTGTCTTTATTTATTAGGATAAGTGTGCTTGAGTGGCGTGCGGATGCATCTGACGTGTGAAGTTTATGAATTAAGCCAAATTAGTTCGTCAGTTCAGGCAAAAAATTGCGAAGCACTCCAGACCCCCACTGCCAGCAGTGGCGAGTAGCTAGCCATCCGAGTAGGGAGGACAGGGGAGACAAACAAAACAGCATGAACACACTGAACTGAAACACATAACGCAGTAAACGAACAACATGTTAGTAGCAACAAACTCGCTTACGCAACAGCGGGCCGAATGTAACGCTTATAAGCCGCCGACTTCCAGCGGCCCAAAGCCTTAATTTCGTCCACAGCGCGCCCTGCAAATGCTGTGGAAGTGGCGGCTCCGATTCTAAAGGAATGTGAACTAAAGTCCCGAGGGGAGAGGCCCAAACTGGACAGGCAGCGCCGCATCATCCATGTAAATTGGTACTTCGTCAATGGCGACCCATCGTAATGTAGCAGCCAAGACCCCTCAGACAAGGGCCTGACCTCCACATACCGACTAGCCAACGCCACCGGACAACAGTCCTCACCACCCGATGGTGCCAAAGAGATCCAATGACCTCTACCCATCTGATCAGTTTAGGAGCGGCGCAGCCTGCACAGCACGGACCCCCCACCCACGACAACATCCGCGCGCCGCATCATGGCCTCGGACTTCTTAGAATCCGCAACCAGCTCAGAAACCGTGAATGGAAAAAGCCAGCTGAAACAGGAGCACTTAAAAACGGGAGTCCGCCACCCCCGCCATCAAGAGGGAAGAAAGCAGGGACGCATCAATAGGGCGCCGACCATCAGGAGGGACCGGTGCCGAGCGCGCCCAACCTCTAAGCGCCCTCGCCAGCAGGAAACCCTTCGTAAAATCCGGCATACCCTTCAATTTAGAATAAAAGGATATCCCGGCGAGGTATCGAGACACCACGGCCCTCGATCTCCCCGTTACGAAGAGTTGCCAAACAAAGTCTAGAAACAAGCTCTGACCCCTCGTACCTCTAGGCCCTTGGTCACGGGAAAAGTCTTCCCACTCCTTCCAGGCCCGACGGTATCCAGCGAGAGTGGATGGAGCCAAAGACAGCTCTGCTAGCCCTTCCAATCCACCATGATGACCTGCCAAACATAAGAAGGGCAGGGCAAACCTGCCGAATCAGCCTCCGGGGCCAGGAAACGGAACCTATCCCACTGCCCCCTGGACAATGCATCGGCGATCCCATTATCAACCCCGGGGACGTGTTGAGCCCTAAACAGAATATTGCTGCGCATACAAGTCAGCACGAGTCGCGACAACACCCGGAGAGCCTTAGCTCTTTGGTTGTTAACCGCGTGCACGACCCCTAAGTTATCGCAGCGGAAGAGAATACTGCGATCGCGAAGGCACTCTCCCCAAACCTCCAAGGCCACCATGATGGGAAAAAGCTCCAGCGACAACAGGTCGCCGGTCAGCCCCTCCCGCGACCAAGACTCGGGCCATGAGGCCGCGCACCAACCCCGTCTAAGTAACAACCGAACCCCGACGAGCCCGCCGCATCCGTAAACAACTGCAGGTCGAAACGGTCAACGAGCGGGGCCATCCAGATCAGCACACCATTGAAATCCGCCAGAAACTAAACCCACATAGCGAGGTCCCACCTAATCTCAGCCGAGAAACGGACAAAATGGTGCGGCCTGGACACCACAGCCGTGGACCGTTCCAACTTCCGACAAAAAACCCGGCCCATGGGAATCACCCGACAGGCAAAGTTCAACAGGCCTAGGAGGGATTGAGCCTCCCGCAACATCACCTTACGCCGCTCCGAGCACTGCGCAATGGACTCCCGAAGCTTCGCAACCTTGTCCTGAGGCAGCCGGCAAGCCCCCGCGACCGTATCGATCTCGATACCTAAAAAAGACAAACAGGAGAGGGACCCCTTCATCTTGTCCTCGGCCACAGGGACGCCAAAATGCCCCAACAAGGCACGCAGCGAAAACAGCAGGAAACCACAGCGAGGAGAACCCGCGGGCCCCACGCACAAAAAATCATCCAGGTAATGTGCAATCCTGCTACCTCCGCAAGAAAACTCCACACACCAATGTAAAAAGGCGGAACTTTTCGAAAAAGGCACACGAAACAGAACACCCCATAGGCAGACACTTGTCTACAAAGTATTCCTCCCCGATGCAGAAACCCATGAATCGAAACGACTCCGGGTGCAAAGGGGAGCAAGCGAAAAGCCGATTCAACATCCAGTTTAGCCATGAGGGCCCCAGGGCCACAGCCCCGAACCATGTCCACAGCATCCTCAAAGGACTGATACACCACCGAACAATATTCCGGCGAAATTGCATCGTTCACCGAGGACCCAGATGGATAAGACAAATGTTGAATGACCCGGAACTTACCCGGAGCCTTTTTGGGCACGACCCCCACCGGGGAAATAATCAAATCCTCGACAGGCGGCAGCACAAAGGGGCCCGCCATTCTCCCCAGGCGAACCTCCTGCTCAACCTTTTCCCAAAGCACGTCGGGGAAATCCCGAGCAGACTGCAGGTTCCTGGCGGCCCGAACCAAAACCTCCCCCCACCACTGGTAAACGAAAACCCGCCGCAAAACCCTCCCGCAGAAATTTTGCGTCGTCTGTGTTTGGGTACCACCCCGACCATTTTAGCATGGCCCCCAAACGAACCGGGGTCGGCGCCCTAACTAGCGGCAAGCCCCCCAGCTGTCTTTCTGGCTGGGCCCGCGGCCGCCCTGGCACCCGGTCGCCCCCCGCGGAAGCAATTGGAAGCAGGGTGGGATCCGTTACATCGTAAGCAAAGGTGGCGAAAACGACACCGTTGCCCGAGGGGGCACGTGGAATTGTTGAACGCGAAACACTCCCCCTTCGCCAGCGCCTGCTGCGGAGAACGGGCCGCGGTCCAAGGGCGGCGCGGCGGAGCCTCAACCGCGGGCCGAAACTGACTCGCCGCCGCGGCCTGCGCCACAGCCGCCCCCTTAGTCACCATCTTCATATCCTGCGCTCGCGTGACCCGAAGCCATACCTCCACATCTTTGCATCCGAAGTCAATGATGTGCAGGCAATCCTGCTTCTGACGAAATTGCTTGTCATAATGCAGCCACGAATCGTCCTTAGACTGACGCTGCATGTCATGCACGAGGTGGATATACCTGATGACGTTCATGTGTTCATCAGGGCGATCCTCCAAGTAGCACGCCGCGAAGACACCGAAACCCACCAACCAGTTGTCATACGAGCGGAAGGCCTCCGCCCCAATACCGCCCTTCGCAAGCGCTTCCTTACCTTCCCTCTTGGTGTCCTCCGTCAACGTAAAAAGGTTGATGTATTCCTCCCGTCTAATCTTCCTCCTGCAACTCTCACGCAACCCTCGCAAGACTGCCGTGCACTCACAGCGAACCACGCCCGGCAAATTACGCCTCCTCCTTTCCCGACTGGAACTACTACTACTCTTCCGAGACCGTTTATCCCGGTGCCGCGCCTCACGCCGCGCGTACTTGATAGCCCTCTTCCTAGCCTTTGCGGTGCTACTAACCGCAGACTGGCACGACGAAGAAGAGGAAGAAGATCTACTTGATGTACTGCCGTACGAGGAAGAAGAGGACCCCAGCGACATAGCAACTGTATCGGCGTCCCACTCACCAGCAGGCCCGCCTACGGAAGGCGAAACGTCGGCCACGACTGGCTCCTCGTCCTGATCGCCATCCGGATCCGCACCTGAAAAAGAAGGGACAACCGCCACAGGAGCTGAAGCCCCCCCGGCGGGAATGAAAGCAGACGCCCCTGCGGGCGATGGGGTAGCGCTACCCAGCAACGCAGCGGCGGAGCCCAGACGGCGACACGCCTGTAGAAACTGGGAGAACCTGGGAGAACGGCCGCGTCGACCGAAGCGGGAACCACGAGGATGGCTCCAACCGCGTCTTCACACCGCCCAGGGCCGGCCCCGCCTGGGACCGGCGCCAGCTGCCCTAAGAACCCCCATTCTCTCCTGCGGTGCACCATGAGCCACAGCACTGCCCCGGCCCCCACTGCCCCCCCACCACCACCGGGAGAACTCGCTGACCCCTGCCTCCAGGCATCACCCCCCCCCCCCCCTCTGGTCCCGTACCGACACCACCAAAGGCCCCCGGGAGCCCCCCTGCTAGAGCGAGAGCGCCCAGGGAGTCCAGCCACCCCACGGGCGTGCGCACGCGCCAGCGACACGGAAATCGCCTGGCTTAAGGGACGGCCAATGGAAGAGCCACTGGCCCCATCCCTACAAGCAGTCCCCTCATTCTCTGGGGAGCTGCCGGTGACTCTCAGCGGTGGAGGGTGCAGGGAACGCGCGCGCACGCGTCCCCGCGCCGCAGCAGCCGGCAGGGGGATTCACACCAGCGGGCACCCCGGTCGGCTCCCCCTGCCGGCTGCCAGATCCAGTTCGCCACCGGCCGCCGCCCTGTCCCCCGCCAGCCGCCGCCGCGCCGGAGGGATCCCCCCGGCGCCCGCGGCCTAGCCAGCAAAGGGGCGGACGCACGCGCCCGTGGACGGGCACCCGCAGCAGCACCAGCAGGCTCAGCCCCGGCCGTGAGCAAAGTGCTCAGGCCCGGGGCACCGGACGCCGGCTCCCGAGCAGGAGCTGCATCAATATAGCGGGCAGGGGGGCCAGAGGAGCGGCGGGGACGGGGCATGGCAGGCCACAAGTTCATACCCTCCAACTGTACCTTTTTAATAGGTACTGTACCTTTTTTTTTTATTATGGTCTGTACCGATTTTTGGCTCTCCAAACTTCCATTGAAAGCATAGGAAAAGGGGCGTGGCCACGCTCCCCTTATCCGCGGCCACGCCCCTTTTTCGGATTTGTACCGATTTTTCTGTGTAAAATGTTGGAGGGTATGCAAGTTAATCCCAGGTAATGGGGACAGAAGAGGCACAGTATAAAGCACACTGCCACAGCAGCAGCAACCTAATATTTCACAATGGCCCTCATTCCGAGTCGTTCGCTCTGTAATTTTCATCGCATCGCAGTGAAATTCCGCTTAGTACGCATGCGCAATATTCGCACTGCGACTGCGCCAAGTAATTTAACAATGAAGATAGTATTTTTACTCACGGCTTTTTCTTCGCTCCGGCGATCGTAGTGTGATTGACAGGAAATGGGTGTTACTGGGCGGAAACACGGCGTTTTATGGGCGTGTGGATAAAAACGCTACCGTTTCCGGAAAAAACGCAGGAGTGGCCGGAGAAACGGGGGAGTGTCTGGGCGAACGCTGGGTGTGTTTGTGACGTCAAACCAGGAACGACAAGCACTGAAATGATCGCACAGGCAGAGTAAGTCTGAAGCTACTCTGAAACTGCTAAGTAGTTTGTAATCGCAATATTGCGAATACATCATTCGCAATTTTAAGAAGCTAAGATTCACTCCCAGTAGGCGGCGGCTTAGCGTGTGTAACTCTGCTAAAATCGCCTTGCGGGCGATCAACTCGGAATGAGGGCAAATGTGCAAGCAGCACAGCAAGGAGACAAAGGGGGGAAGAGCACTCACCCTCACCACGACAAAAGCAGAAGAGGCTGACCCAGCCCCTTTCTCAGGCTTAAGAACCCAATCCACCTACCCCCAACATTCATTCCTATTGGCTAACAATAAAACTCCCACAATGCCTTACCGTCCTGCCCCCAGACTAGCTGAGGTTTAACCCACTCCTCTCCTATTCTGTCAATTCGTTCTCCGTATCAATCTTTGCAGATGATACTAAACTGTGTAAGGTAATTAATTCAGAAATAGATGTGGAGTCTCTACAGAATGACTTATTTAAACTTGAATTCTGGGTGTCTAAATGGGGAATGAGGTTCAATATTGAAAAATGCAAAGCTATGCATTTTGGGATTAAAAACAAACTTGCATCCTATCACTTAATGGGGAAAATATAGGGGTATCAGTAGTGGAAAAAGATTTGGGGGTCCTCATATATAATACACTCAATAACAGTACACAGTGTCAAAATACAGTGAAGAAGACAAGTAAAGTCCTTGCTTGCATAAAACGGGGTATTGAGACCAGGGACGAGGATGTAATCATGCCGCTGTACAAATCATTGGTACGTCCGCACCTAGAATATTGTGTTCAATTTTTGGCACCATATTATAAAAAAGATATTGCGGAACTCGAAAGAGTTCAAAGGCGTGCTACTAAACTGATTAAAGGGTTAGAGACACTGGAGTCCGACGAAAGGCTAACTATGTCAAATATGTATACTCTAGAAAAGAGGCGTCTAAGAGGAGATATTATTAATATCTTCAAATATGTAAAGGGTCATTACAAGGAGTTAGCAGGGGATTTGTTTATTAATAGAACTCTGTATAGGACACGTGGACACTCACTGAGGTTAGAGGAGAGAAAATTCCGTACAAAACGTAGGAAGGTGTTCTTCACGGTAAGGGCAATAAAGATTTGGAACTCCCTGCCGGAGAAGGTAATAATGGCGGACTCTATAAATGCATTCAAAATCAGATTGGACAGCTTTCTAGCTGAAAAAAAAGTATCCAAGGCTACAGCATTTAATATATTGGCATTAGTATCTGGGAGTTGTACGAAATATAGTTGACAATTGGTACGAAACCATTATTTCAACTGGTGCATTATAATGTGCACAGCTAAACACAGAATACAGGTTGAACCCAATAGGCATTTCACCTCTTTTCAACCTCAACAACTATGTTACTATGTTAACCCCATTGTGCAGCTGTTACATTATTGGGGGGGGGGGGGGGAAATAAATCACAGATACATACATTCAAATGGGAACATCAGTGCCATTTCCCTGTATTGGTTATAAGTCGTGATATGCACCGGAAATTTTTTGGGTTTTGTGTTTTGGTTTTCGATTCGGTTCCGCGGCCGTGTTTTGGATTCGGACGCGTTTTGGCAAAACCTCCCTTTAAAAAATTTGTCGGATTCGGGTGTTTTTTTTTTTTTTAAAACCCTCAAAAGCAGCTTAAATCATAGAATTTGGGGGTAATTTTGATCCTATAGTATTATTAACCTCAATAACCATAATTTCCACTCATTTCCAGTCTATTCTGAACACCTCACACTTCACAATATTATTTTTAGTCCTAAAATTTGCACAGAGGTCGCTGGATAACTAAGCTAAGCGACCCAAGTGGCCGGCACAAATACCTGGCCCATTTAGGAGTGGCACTGCAGTGTCAGACAGGATGGCACTTAAAAAAATTGGCCCCAAACAGCACATGATGCAAAGAAAAGAGAAAAAGAGGTGCACTGTGGATGCTGGACGGCTAAGATAAGCGACACAAACACCTCAATATCACAGGAATTATTTTTGTTCTAATCAATGCTATTATTGGTCCAAATCACTGGAAGAAAATGACAAAATCACTGGAATTATTTGTTCTAATCAATGGTATTATTGGTCCAAATCACTGGAATAAAATGACAAAATTACTGGAATTAAATGGCAGTAATGTCGGGAATTATTTCAAATGGCAGTTCCACTGGACATATACGGAAGTGTCAGACAGGATGGCACTTAAAAAAATAGTCCCCAAACAGCACATGATGCAAAGAAAAGAGAGAAAGAGGTGCACTGTGGTCGCTGGATGGCTAAGCTAAGCAACACAAACACCTCAATATCACAGGAATTATTCGTTCTAATCAATGGTATTATTGGTCCAAATCACTGGAAGAAAATGACAAAATCACAGGAATTATTCATTCTAATCAATGGTATTATTGGTCCAAATCACTGGAAGAAAATGACAAAATCACAGGTATTATTTGTTCTAATCAATGGTATTACTGGTCCAAATCACTGGAAGAAAATGACAAAATCACAGGAATTATTCATTCTAATCAATGGTATTATTGGTCCAAATCACTGGAAGAAAATGACAAAATTACTGGAATTATTTGGCAAGATCACTGTAATTAATAATTATAAATCACTGATGTTAATTGGTAAAATCTCGCTATCGCCTGCCTAGTGAAGTGGAATCTAGATGGGATTTTGTACCAGGGACACAATAACTTCATCAATTGTCTAAATCCAAATGCACTAATAGCGGAAAGCGGGCGCACGTCTAACAGTACACTGATTATACTGAGAACTGATTATACTGATCACTGATGATACTACGGAGAACTGACACTGAGCAGCGAGAACAGCACTGGACTATTGTACTGTAGTATATAGGTCACCACAATGCAGCACTGACACTGATCACAGATATTAAGCACTGATCAGGATACTAGAAGTGACATGGTGCAGCAAGATAACGCTATGGCCTACTGTACTGTACTACTATATACTGGTGGTCACCACAATGCAGCACTGTACTACTATATACTGGTCCCCACAATGCAGCACAGATATTGAGCACTGATCTGGAGAATAGAACTGAGTCTGACACGGAGCTGCAAGATACAGAAATGGACAACTGTACTGTACTACTATATACTGGTGGTCACCACAATGCAGCACTGTACTACTATATACTGGTCCCCAAAATGCAGCAAAGATATTGAGCACTAATCTGGAGAATAGATCTGAGTCTGACACGGAGCTGCAAGATAAAGCAATAGCCTACTGTACTGTACTACTATATACTAGTGATGTGCACAAGACATTTTTCGGGTTTTGTGTTTTGTTTTTGGATTCGGCTCCGCAGCCGTGTTTTGGATTCGGACGCGTTTTGGCAAAACCTCCCTGAAAATTTTTTGTCGGATTCGGGTGTGTTTTGGATTCGGGTGTTTTTTTACAAAATCCCCTCAAAAACAGCTTAAATCATAGAATTTGGGGGTCATTTTGATCCCATAGTGTTATTAACCTCAATAACCATAATTTCCACTCATTTCCAGTCTATTCTGAACACCTCACAATATTATTTTTAGTCCTAAAATTTGCACCGAGGTCGCTGGATGACTAAGCTAAGCGACCCAAGTGGCCGACACAAACACCTGGCCCATCTAGGAGTGGCACTGCAGTGTCAGACAGGATGGCACTTCACAAAAATAGTCCCCAAACAGCACATGATGCAAAGAAAAAAAGAGGCGCAATGAGGTAGCTCTGTGACTAAGCTAAGCGACCCAAGTGGCCGACACAAACACCTGGCCCATCTAGGAGTGGCACTGCAGTGTCAGACAGGATGGCACTTCACAAAAATAGTCCCCAAACAGCACATGAAGCAAAGAAAAAAAGAGGCGCAATGAGGTAGCTCTGTGACTAAGCTAAGCGACCCAAGTGGCCGACACAAACACCTGGCCCATCTAGGAGTGGCACTGCAGTGTCAGACAGGATGGCACTTCAAAAAAATAGTCCCCAAACAGCACATGAAGCAAAGAAAAAAAGAGGCGCAATGAGGTAGCTGTGTGACTAAGCTAAGCGACCCAAGTGGCCGACACAAACACCTGGCCCATCTAGGAGTGGCACTGCAGTGTCAGACAGGATGGCACTTCAAAAAAATAGTCCCCAAACAGCACATGATGCAAAGAAAAAAAGAGGCGCAATGAGGTAGCTGTGTGACTAAGCTAAGCGACCCAAGTGGCCGACACAAACACCTGGCCCATCTAGGAGTGGCACTGCAGTGTCAGACAGGATGGCACTTCAAAAAACTAGTCCCCAAACAGTACATGAAGCAAAGAAAAAAAGAGGCGCAATGAGGTAGCTGTGTGACTAAGCTAAGCGACCCAAGTGGCCGACACAAACACCTGGCCCATCTAGGAGTGGCACTGCAGTTTTCTAGCGAGAAGATGAGTGCTTCCATCCTCATGTGAAGCTGAACCACTAGCCATGAACATAGACCAGGGCCTCAACCGTTCCTTGCCACTCCGTGTCATAAATGGCATATTGGCAGGTTTACGCTTCTCCTTAGACGCTTTTAATTTTGATTTTTGGGTCATTTTACTGAACTTTTGTTTTTTGGATTTTATATGCTCTCTACTATGACATTGGGCATCGGCCTTGGCAGACGACGTTGATGGCATTTCATCGTCTCGGCCATGACTAGTGGCAGCAGCTTCAGCATGAGGTGGAAGTGGATCTTGATCTTTCCCTATTTTACCCTCCACATTTTTGTTCTCCATTTTTTATTGTGTAGAATTATATGCCAGTATCAATAGCAATGGCCTACTACTATATATACTGCGCACAACTGAAATGCACCACCGGTATGGATGGATAGTATACTTGACGACACAGAGGTAGGTAGAGCAGTAGCCTACTGTACCGTACTGCTATATATTATATACTGGTGGTCAGCAGACTGTGCAAAACTGAAATGCACCACAGGTATGGATGGATAGTATACTTGACGACACAGAGGTAGGTAGAGCAGTGGCCTACTGTACCGTACTCCTATATATTATATACTGGTGGTCAGCAAACTGTGCAAAACTGAAATGCACCACAGGTATGGATGGATAGTATACTTGACGACACAGAGGTAGGTAGAGCAGTGGCCTACTGTACCGTACTGCTATATATTATATACTGGTGGTCAGCAAACTGTGCAAAACTGAAATGCACCACAGGTATGGATGGATAGTATACTTGACGACACAGAGGTAGGTAGAGCAGTGGCCTACTGTACCGTACTGCTATATATTATATACTGGTGGTCAGCAAACTGTGCAAAACTGAAATGCACCACAGGTATGGATGGATAGTATACTTGACGACACAGAGGTAGGTAGAGCAGTGGCCTACTGTACCGTACTGCTATATATTATATACTGGTGGTCAGCAAACTGTGCAAAACTGAAATGCACCACAGGTATGGATGGATAGTATACTTGACGACACAGAGGTAGGTAGAGCAGTGTCCTACTGTACCGTACTGCTATATATTATATACTGGTGGTCAGCAAACTGTGCAAAAATGAAATGCACCACAGGTATGGATGGATAGTATACTTTACGACACAGAGGTAGGTAGAGCAGTGGCCTACTGTACCGTACTGCTATATATTATATACTGGTGGTCAGCAAACTGTTCAAAACTGAAATGCACCACAGGTATGGATGGATAGTATACTTGACGACACAGAGGTAGGTAGAGCAATGGCCTTCTGTACCGTACTGCTATATATTATATACTGGTGGTCAGCAAACTGTGCAAAACTGAAATGCACCACAGGTATGGATGGATAGTATACTTGACGACACAGAGGTAGGTAGAGCAGTGGCCTACTGTACCGTACTGCTATATATTATATACTGGTGATCAGCAAACTGTGCAAAACTGAAATGCACCACAGGTATGGATGGATAGTATACTTGACGACACAGAGGTAGGTAGAGAAGTGGCCTACTGTACCGTACTGCTATATATTATATACTGGTGGCCAGTCCCCACAATAAAACAGTGTGAGCACAGATATATGCAGCACACTGAGTACAGATATGGAGTTTTTTTCAGGCAGAGAACGTATAATACTGGTGGTCACTGGTCAGCAAAACTCTGCACTGTACTCCTCCTATATAATACTGGTGGTCCCCAGTCCCCACAATAAAGCAGTGTGAGCACAGATATATGCAGCACACTGAGCACAGATATGGAGCGTTTTTCAGACAGAGAATGTATAATACTGGTGGTCACTGGTCAGCAAAACTCTGCACTGTACTCCTCCTATATAATACTGCTGGTCCCCAGTCCCCACAATAAAGCAGTGTGAGCACAGATATATGCAGCACACTGAGCACAGATATGGAGCGTTTTTCAGGCAGACAACGTATACTGGTGGTCACTGGTCAGCAAAACTCTGCACTGTACTCCTCCTATATAATACTGCTGGTCCCCAGTCCCCACAATAAAGCAGTGAGCACAGATATTTGCAGCCACCTGAATAAAACTGAGAGAACGCCAGCCACGTCCTCTCACTATCATTTCCAATGCACGAGTGAAAAATGGCGGCGATGCGCGGCTCCTTATATAGAATCCGAATCTCGCGAGAATCCGACAGCGGGATGATGACGTTCGGGCGCGCCCGGGTTAACCGAGCAAGGCGGGAAGATTCGAATCTGCCTCGGAACCGTGTAAAATGGGTGAAGTTCGGGGGGGTTCTGATTCCGACGATCCGAACCCGTTCATCACTACTATATACTGGTAGTCACCACAATGCAGCACTGTACTACTATATACTGGTCCCCACAATGCAGCACACTGAGCACAGATATTGAGCTTTTCAGGCAGAGAACGTAGCCACGTCCTCTCTGCTCAATATACAATGCACGAGTGAAAATGGCGGTGACACGCGGCTCTTTATATGGAATCCGAATCTCGCGAGAATCCGACAGCGGGATGATGAAGTTTTCCTCCGTTCGGGTTTTGCGTGTTAGGCGGGAAGAATCGAGGCTGCCTCCGACCCGTGTAAACCACGTGAAGTTCGGGGGGGTTTGGATCTCGACGAACCGAACCCGCTCATCTCTAAGACACAGTGCTCCCTATGGCTACATGCATTTTAAATAAAGTTTCTTGTGGCCACTTACAGTATATGGAACCTCTTGTAAAGTACAATACAAAAACAAATTCTGCAAAATATAAGAG